>NC_092745.1:112151717-112455279 GCF_047496795.1 Chiloscyllium punctatum | reverse complement strand
CCTTCAAAGATCTATGTACATAGACCCCAAGATCCCTCTGTTCCTCCACCTGACTAAGAACCCTACCATTAACCCTGTATTCCGCATTCCTATTTGTTCTTCCAAAATGGACAACCTCACACTTGGCAGGGTTGAACTCCATCTGCCACTCCTCAGCCCAGCTCTGCATCATATCTAAGTCCCTCTGGAGCCGACAACAGCCCTCCTCACTGTCCACAACTCCACCTATCTTCGTATCATCTGCAAATTTACTGACCCACCCTTCGACTCCCTCATCTAAGTCATTAATAAAAATTACAAACAGCAGAGGACCCAGAACTGAACCCTGCGGAACTCCACTTGTAACTGGGTTCCAGGCTGAATATTTACCATCTACCACCACTCTCTGCCTTCGACCGGTTAGCCAGTTTTCTATCCAATTGGCCAAATTTCCCTCTATCCCATGCCTCCTGACTTTCCGCATAAGCCTACCATGGGGAACCTTATTCTCTGTGTGATTAATTAATTCCTAGCAGGGTTACTGAGAAAAGAAGCAATACCATAGGCAAGTAGATAGAAGCATGAGAGCAGTCATATTAAAATATTCAATAAAGCTGTTCCTGCAGATATACAGCCTGGATATTATCACCTTTCCAAATGTCCGAGCCATCTTGCATCACAGGCAGAATATTGTTTCCTGCACTGTACATTGATGGCTTGTTCCTCATGCCAGTAAGAAACATTTTGTATGCATGAGCCCTGATTTTTAAATCAACAGTAGCCCCTTCCTTTTCTAGCATGAAGCAGACTCCATTTTGGGCATATTCTTGAAGGCATTTCTAATACATCTGTGTGATACACATATTCAAACATTCAAGCAAGATGCCTATATGACTGGCTTTTCCCAGCATCATTGATTCAAACATTTTCCCTCCTCAAACCATTCAATCAGAATGATCCTTGTGCAGAGACCCACAACACTAACCTGGACATCAAATTAGCCTTCATAGGCTGGAATCAGGGCCTAATTAAATAGGCCTAATACAATCCAATACTTTTGGTCTCCAGTTATTGTCATCTTGGTGTGAAATTAAGCATATATAACATAACTGTTATTACATATAGTTTTGTTCAAGGGCTGCTAATCAAGAACTGCTTAGACAAGCTTTCCATTTATTTACTGGAAATTAACTTGAAACTAGCTAGCAGTCTGAGTAGTTACTTAAGATAGTCAAAAAGCACAGCCAAATTGCCAAATAGCTGAAACGAAATGTGCATCTTGAAGCTCTCAGCATGGGTTTGGGATCTCAGCTAACTGCATAATGAGGGTTAATGGATGGGCTGCTCCTAAACCTCTGCCGATGCAGCTGGGGGGTAAGTGAGAACAAGCAGGTAATTCATCCTCTTATTTCCACCTGCCTGTGGGGAATACATGGCCTGTGCCTGGCTCCTGTGAGGAATTACCATCTCAGGTCCTTAACTAATAGTATGCAGAGGATCAGATATAGACTCGATCCAATCACAGTATTTTAATAATTGTGAGACAGTCTGGAGTTCCATTTTAATTTTTGCATCCAGTAACCCAATTTATGATGTCAAATCTGGCATAACACTTTCCCTCCATGCTTAAACTGATGAAAGCATAGAAACTCAATATTTTCACAGCAGTCATGACTACACTTTTAAGGGTTGGAGTACATGAGCGTATAAAAAGCAAAGGTGATGAATTTGGACCTTGCACGCATTTTACAGGGGGCTATTTGCGTGCAACAATCTCCAGTTTAGAGGCTGACCAACTTGCACCCAAACAAGATCAGGAAATATATCCTATGTCTAGCTTGTCCTGCTGCCTACTTAAGCCAGCTGTTTGTTTCCTTATTAACTTATCCAATGGCCTAATGTCTACTTTTGGAACCAAACTGGTTTGACTTGAACACGAAAGATGTTGAGCCGGCTTGGTCTTGGCTTAATGTATCCAAGTGTGCCTTAACCTGTGGTCCTTCTTAGAGGCTGCAACTGTTAACCGTAGCACCTCTGAGTCCAGCTGGTTTTCCATGCAACTGTCACCTTCCTCAACTAACAGACAGCTGTGTCTGGAACTGCAACGCACACTCTAAAGAGGCAAAGATCACACCTGATTCAGAAGCAGTCCAACGTCTAGGCTGGGTATGATTGTAAATTGTAATGGCACTGTCAGGCTGAGGAAGGGCTCTGTGCAGTGATGGTTTTGGTGTGGTCCTTTTTAATAACAGAATCGACTCAACGAGGGAACTTAATCATAAAGTGTAAGAGGCTGTGCAGCCTCAGCAGAAGTGCAGCTCCACTTATTGCATTCTCTCTATTTAAAGAATGACATTCATTAATTCAACATGGAAAACCTAGACATCTATCAACCAAGAAAGTGAGCAGTCATTGATTTAGTTGTCATTTTATCACTGACTGTTAAGAATATAGTGCACTTAGAACAAACACAGTTTCTTTCAGTGTGACTGATTTACCTTGTTATATTGTATGTTTTTCATAGCGGTCTCGCAATGATGGATGAATTTTATTTTCATCTTGCCAACCTCTTGCTTTCCACCAGTGTCATTTATTGTCTGTTAAAATACATAATAGAAGTCTGGTCTGCACACATGAGAAGAAGAGCCCATGGCTGGGTTATATCTTGTATGAATTTCCTTTCCAACCAAACACATAACGAGACTTTTAACACTATATTTAATAAACGTGAGAGCAATAGAGGGAAATAGGCATGTGCTGACAAAAGGTGATTTATTTACTGTCAGTTTGGTGCAGTGAAATGGGTTATGACAGCCATGGAGACTCATGTCTGCTATCCTGATTTCATACAGGTTGTTAATTTAAATCAAAGAATGTATTCATATTGCAGTTATGAGTCCATAAATCAGAATTCTACTGAAGTGGAGTGGATAGGTAGAAAACAGAAGCAGAAACTATAATGATAATGTTCACAAGAATTTAAAACACAGCCTTATTATGGTTTTGAAGCCATATTAATTGCTTTAACACTCATTTGAAGCCTCTGCACATTGCCTCTATGTCCGACTGCCAAAATATAAAATCTGTTTGAATAAGTGGTTTTTCTGAGATCCAGTATTTGTCTATTTTTACATAAGCAATTCTTCCCATGAAAATTATGTGTAATTATTCAGTGGAAATGCACGCTACAGAGAAAACACCATCCTTACAGTTTACACTCATGTTTCTCGATGAGATTGATCTTTTTTTTTCCATTCATTAATGGAAATTGGGTGTTGCTGGCAAGTATATATAGTCCGACTCTAATTGCTTTGGAGAAGGCTGTGGTGAGCAGGCAGCTTGATAGAATCTTAGAAAAAGCTACAGGACAGAAAGAGATCATCGCACTCATCGAGCTGGTGCTGATTATTTGCAAGAGCTATTTAACTAGTCCCTTTCCCTATCGCCCGACAATTATTATTTCCCCTTCAGGTGTTCATCCAGTTCACTGTTGACAGCTGCAATTGAATCTGGCTCTATCAGCTTTGCAGGCAGTTCGCTGCCTAAATCATTTCTTAAGGTTGCCTTTGGTTCTTTTGCCAATCACTTTAAATCTACCTCCACGAGTTCTTGACTGTTTTGTCAGTGGGGGTCACCCTGGTGAAGGAGCTGATCCAGGAGTAAGGGCAGAATTCATCGTCTCCTCGCATTTTCCAGGTGGAAACACCCTTCATTGCCTCCGCCACCGCCTGACTGAGCAGTGATCCCCTCAGCACCCGCCCACACAACACAGTGACCCACTCACACCCCCAACCAACACAGTGACCCAGTCACACCCCCAACCAACACAGTGACCCAGTCACACCCCCCTGCCCAAACACAGTGACCCCCTCACACCTCCCACCCAAACACAGTGACCCACTCACACCCCCAACCAACACAGTGACCCAGTCACACCCCCAACCAAACACAGTGACCCACTCCCACCCCCAACCAAACACAGTGACCCACTCACACCCCCAACCAACACAGTGACCCACTCACACCCCCAACCAAACACAGTGACCCACTCCCACCCCCAACCAAACACAGTGACCCAGTCACACCCCCCTGCCCAAACACAGTGACCCCCTCACACCTCCCACCCAAACACAGTGACCCACTCACACCCCACCACCCAAACAGTGACTCACTCACACCCCCCACCCAAACACAGTAACCCACTCACACCCCCCTCCCAAACACAGTGACCCCCTCACACCTCCACCCAAACACAGTGACCCACTCACACCCCCCGCCCAAACAGATTGACCCCCTCACATCCCCCTGCCCAAACACAGTGACCCACTCATACCCTCAACCCAAACACAGTGACCCACTCATACCCTCAACCCAAACACAGTGACCCCCTCACACCTCCACCCAAACACAGTGACCCACTCACACCCCCTGCCCAAACACAGTGACCCACTCATACCCTCAACCCAAACACAGTGACCCACTCACACCATCCGAACAAACACAGTGACACACTCACACCCCTGCCCAAACACAGTGACCCCCCACACCTACCGCCCAAACACAGTGACCCACTCACACCCCCTTCCCAACACAGTGACCCACTCACACCCCCCGCACAAACACAGTGACCCACTCACACCCCCCGCACAAACACAGTGACCCACTCACACACCTGCCCAAACATAGTGACCCCCTCACACTCCCCGCCCAAACACAGTGACCCACTCACACCCCCTAACCAAAAACAGTGACCCACTCACACACCCCACCCAAACATGGTGACCCACACAAAACCCCCGCCCAAACACAGTGACCCACTCACACCCCCCTCCCAAACACAGTGACCCCCTCACACTCCCCGCCCAAACACAGTGACCCACTCACACCCCCTAACCAAAAACAGTGACCCACTCACACACCCCACCCAAACATGGTGACCCACACAAAACCCCCGCCCAAACACAGTGACCCACTCACAACCCCCGCCCAAACACAGTGACCCACTCACAACCCCCACCCAAACACAGTGACCCACTCACACCCCCGCCCGAACACAGTGACCCACTCACACCTCCCTCCCAAACACTGTGACCCCCTTACACCCATTGCCCAAACACAGTGACCCACTCACAACCCCCCGGCCGAACACAGTGACCCACTCACAACCCCCACCCAAACACAGTGACCCACTCACACCCCCACCCAAACACAGTGACCCACTCACACCACCGCCCGAACACAGTGACCCACTCACACCCCTCTCCCAAACACTGTGACCCCCTTACACCCATTGCCCAAACACATTGACCCACTCACATCCCCCCGGCCGAACACAGTGACCCCCTTACACCCTCCACCCAAACATAGTGACCCACTTACACACCCCAAACACAGTGGCTCCATCAGGCCCCCTGCCCAAACACAGTGACCCCCTTACACCCCCCTCCCAAACACAGTGACCCACTTACACCCCCCCATTCAAACACAGTGACCCACTCACACACCTGCCCAAACATAGTGACCCACACGCACCCCTGCGCAAACACAGTGACCCACTCACACCCCCCTCCCAAACACAGTGATCCCCTCACACTCCCCGCCCAAACACAGTGACCCACTCACACCCCCTAACCAAAAACAGTGACCCACTCACACACCCCACCCAAACATGGTGACCCACACAAAACCCCCGCCCAAACACAGTGACCCACTCACAACCCCCACCCAAACACAGTGACCCACTCACACCCCCCGCCCAAACACAGTGACCCACTCAAACCCTCCGCCCAAACATAGTGACCCACTCACACCCCCTGCCCAGGCAAAGTGATGCTCCCCTACCCTCTGCCCAAACAGAGTGACCCCCACATACTCCCCACCCAAACACAGTGACCCACTCACACCCGCTGCCCAGGCACAGTGATGCTCCCCATACCCTCTGCCCAAACAGAGTGACCCCAACATACTCCCCACCCAAACACAGTGACCCACTCACACCCTCTCCAAAAGACAGTGACCCACTCACACACCCCTTCCCAGTGTGACCCACAAATCCCCCCCGCCCAAACACAGTGACCCACTCACACTCCTGTCCAAATACAGCGACCCACTCACAACCCTGCCCAAACACAGTGACCCCCACACACCCCCCAAACAAACACAGTGACCCGCTCACACTCCCGCATCCAAACACCGTGACCCACTCACACCCCCCTCCCAAACACAGTGACCCCCTTACACCCCTGCCCAAACACAGTGACCCACTCACATGGCCTGCCCAAACACAGTGACCCCCTTACACCACCCACCCAAACACAGTGACTACCTCACACCCCCCCAATCACAGTGAACCCCTCACAACCGCCGCCCAAACATAGTGACCCCTTACACCACCCGCCCAAACACAGTGACCCACTCACAACACCTGCCCAAACACAGTGACCCACTCATACTCCCCACCCAAACACAGTGACCCACTCAAACCCCTCACCCGAACACGGTGACCCAGTCACACTCCCCACCCAAATACGGTGACCCACTCACACCCCCCGCCCAAACACAGTGACCCATACCCCGCCCCCGCCCAAACACAGTGACCCACTCACACCCCTGCCCAAACACAGTGACCCATTCACGCCACTGCCTAAACACAGTGACCCCAACACGCCCCCCACCCAAACACAGTGACCCACTCACACCCTCCGCCCAAACACAGTGACCCACTCACACACCCCCGCCCAAACACAGTGACCCACTCACACACCCCCGCCCAAACACAGTGACCCACTCACACCCTCCGCCCAAACACAGTGACCCACTCACACACTCCCCGCCCAAACACTGTGACCCACTCACACACCCCTACCCAACCACAGTGACCCACTCACACTCGTGCCCAAACACAGTGACTCACTCGCACCACTGCCCAAACACAGTGACCCCCACACACACCCCAACCAAACACAGTGACTTACTCACACCCGCCACCCAAACACAGTGACCCACTCACACACCCCTCCCAAACACAGTGACCCCCTTACACCCCTGCCCAAACACAGTGACCCCCTTACACCCGCTGCCCAAACACAGTGACCCACTCACACACCCCCGCCCAAACACTGTGACCCACTCACACCCCCTGCCCAAACACAGTGACCCACTCACACCCTCTGCCCAGGCACAGTGATGCTCCCCATACCCCATGCCCAAACACAGTGACCCCCACATACTCCCCACCCAAACACAGTGACCCACTCACACCTGTTGCCCAAGCACAAACACAGTGACCCCCACACACGCCCCACCCAAACACAGTGACCCCCTTACACCCCTGCCCAAACACAGTGACCCACTCACATGGCCTGCCCAAACACAGTGACCCCCTTACACCACCCACCCAAACACAGTGACTACCTCACACCCCCCCAATCACAGTGAACCCGTCACAACCGCCGCCCAAACATAGTGACCCCTTACACCACCCGCCCAAACACAGTGACCCACTCACAACCCCTGCCCAAACACAGTGACCCACTCATACTCCCCACCCAAACACAGTGACCCACTCAAACCCCTCACCCGAACACGGTGACCCAGTCACACTCCCCACCCAAATACGGTGACCCACTCACACCCCCCGCCCAAACACAGTGACCCATACCCCGCCCCCGCCCAAACACGGTGACCCACTCACACACCCCCGCCCAAACACAGTGACCCACTCACACCCCTGCCCAAACACAGTGACCCATTCACGCCACTGCCTAAACACAGTGACCCCAACACGCCCCCCACCCAAACACAGTGACCCACTCACACCCTCCGCCCAAACACAGTGACCCACTCACACACCCCTACCCAACCACAGTGACCCACTCACACTCGTGCCCAAACACAGTGACTCACTCACACCACTGCCCAAACACAGTGACCCCCACACACACCCCAACCAAACACAGTGACTTACTCACACCCGCCACCCAAACACAGTGACCCACTCACACCCCCCTCCCAAACACAGTGACCCCCTTACACCCCTGCCCAAACACAGTGACCCCCTTACACCCGCTGCCCAAACACAGTGACTCACTCACACTCCCCGGCCGAACACAGTGACCCACTCACACCCCCTTCCCAAACATAGTGACCCCCTTACACCCTCCACCCAAACACAGTGACCCACTCACACGCCCCAAACACAGTGACTCCATCAGACCCCCGACCCAAACACAGTGACCCACTCACAACCCCCACTCAAACACAGTGACCCACTCATACTCCCCTCCCAAACACAGTGGCCCCCTCACACCCCCCGCCCAAACACAGTGACCCACTTACAATCCTCACCCAAACACAGTGACCCACCGACACCCCACCCGAACACAGTGACCCACTTACACCCCTCTCCCAAACACAGTGACCCCCTTACACCCCTGGCCAAACACAGTGACCCACTCACACCCCCGCCCGAACACAGTGACCCACTCACACACCCCTCCCAAACACAGTGGCCCCCTCACACCCACCGCCCAAACACAATGACCCCCTTACACCCCCCGCCCAAACACAGTGACCCACTTACAATCCTCACCCAAACACAGTGACCCACCGACACCCCACCCGAACACAGTGACCCACTTACACCCCTCTCCCAAACACAGTGACCCACTCACACCCCCCGCCCAAACACAGTGACCCCCTCACACGCCCCCAAACTACAATGGCCCCCTCAAACCCCCGGCCCAAACACAGTGACCCCCTCACACTCCCCGCCCAAACACAGTGACCCACTTACACCCCTGGCCAAACACAGTGACCCACTCACACCCCCCGCCCAAACACAGTGACCCCCTCACACGCCCCCAAACTACAATGGCCCCCTCAAACCCCCGGCCCAAACACAGTGACCCCCACACACTCCCCGCCCAAACACAGTGACCCACCCACAACCCCCACCCAAACACAGTGACCCACTCACACCCCCTGCCCAAATACAGTGACCCACTCACACCCCCTGCCCAAATACAGTGACCCACTCACACCCCCCACCCAAACACGGTGACCCACTCACAACCCCCGCCCAAACACAGTGACCCACTCACACCCCCGCCCAAACACAGTGACCCACTCACACCCCCACCCAAACACAGTGACCTCCTTACACCCACTGCCCAAACACAGTGACCCCCTTACACCCCCCTCCCAAACACAGTGACCCACTCACAACCCCCACTCAAACACAGTGACCCACTCACACCCTCCGCCCAAACACAGTGACCCCCTTACACCCCTGCCCAAACACAGTGACCTCCTTACACCCACTGCCCAAACACAGTGACCCCCTTACACCCCTGCCCAAACACAGTGACCTCCTTACACCCACTGCCCAAACACAGTGACCCCCTTACACCCCACTCCCAAACACAGTGACCCACTCACAACCCCCACTCAAACACAGTGACCCACTCACACCCTCCGCCCAAACACAGTGACCCACTTACAATCCTCAGCCAAACACAGTGACCCACTTACACCCCTCTCCCAAACACAGTGACCCCCTTACACTCCTGGCCAAACACAGTGACCCACTCACACCCCCCGCCCAAACACAGTGACCCACTTACACGCCCCGCCCAAACACCGTGACCCACCCACAACCCCCACCCAAACACAGTGACCCACTCACCCCCCCTGCCCAAATACAGTGACCCACTCACACCCCCTGCCCAAATACAGTGACCCACTCACACACCCCACCCAAACACGGTGACCCACTCACAACCCCCGCCCAAACACAGTGATCCACTCACACCCCCGCCCAAACACAGTGACCCACTCACACCCCCACCCAAACACAGTGACCCACTCACAACCCCCACCCAAACACAGTGACCCACTCACACCCCCGCCCAAACACAGTGACCCACTCACACCCCCCTCCCAAACACTGTGACCCCCCCTACACCCATTGCCCAAACACAGTGACCCACTCACATCCCCCCGGCCGAACACAGTGACCCCCTTACACCCTCCACCCAAACACAGTGACCCACTTACACACCCCAAACACAGTGGCTCCATCAGACCCCCTGCCCAAACACAGTGACCCCCGTACACCCCCCTCCCAAACACAGTGACCCACTTACAACCCCACATTCAAACGCAGTGACCCAATCACACACCCCACCCAAACACAGTGACCCACTGACACCCCCGCCCGAACACAGGGACCCACTCACACCCCCCTCCCAAGCATAGTGGCTCCCTCACACCCCCCCCGCCCGAACACAGTGACCCACTTACACCCCCCCAACCCCAGTGACCCCCTTACTCCTCCCGCCCAAACACAGTAACCCACTCATACCCCCCACCCAATCACAGTGACCCCCTTACACCCCTGCCCAAATACAGTTTCCCCCTTACATCCGCCGCCCAAACACAGTGACCCACTCACACACTCCTCCCAAACACAGTGACCCCCTTACACCCACTGCCCAAACACAGTGACCCCCTTACACCCCCCTCCCAAACACAGTGACCCAGTCACAACCCCCACTCAAACACAGTGACCCACTCACACCCTCCGCCCAAACACAGTGACCCACTTACAATCCTCAGCCAAACACAGTGACCCACTCACACCCCCCTCCCAAACACAGTGACCCACTCACAACCCCCACACAAACACAGTGACCCACTCACACCCTCCGCCCAAACACAGTGACCCCCTCACACGCCTCCAAACTACAATGGCCCCCTCACACCCCACACCCAAACACAGTAACCCACTCACATCCTCCGCCCAAACACAGTGACCCACTTACAATCCTCACCCAAACACAGTGACCCACTGACACCCCCGCTCAAACACAGTGACCCACTCACACCATCTCCCAAACACAGTAAACCCCTTACACCCCTGCCCAAATACAGTGACCCACTCACACCACCCCACCCAATCACAGTGACCCCCTTACACTCCTGCCCAAACACAGTGACCCACTCACACCCCCCGCCCAAACACAGAGACCCCCTCACACTCCCCGCCCAAACACAGTGACCCCCTCACACTCCCCGCCCAAACACAGTGACCCACTCACAACCCCCACTCAAACACAGTGACCCACTCATACTCCCCTCCCAAACACAGTGGCCCCCTCACACCCCCCGCCCAAACACAGTGACCCACTTACAATCCTCACCCAAACACAGTGACCCACCGACACCCCACCCGAACACAGTGACCCACTTACACCCCTCTCCCAAACACAGTGACCCCCTTACACCCCTGGCCAAACACAGTGACCCACTCACACCCCCGCCCGAACACAGTGACCCACTCACACACCCCTCCCAAACACAGTGGCCCCCTCACACCCCCCGCCCAAACACAATGACCCCCTTACACCCCCCGCCCAAACACAGTGACCCACTTACAATCCTCACCCAAACACAGTGACCCACCGACACCCCACCCGAACACAGTGACCCACTTACACCCCTCTCCCAAACACAGTGACCCACTCACACCCCCCGCCCAAACACAGTGATCCCCTCACACGCCCCCAAACTACAATGGCCCCCTCAAACCCCCGGCCCAAACACAGTGACCCCCTCACACTCCCCGCCCAAACACAGTGACCCACTTACACCCCTGGCCAAACACAGTGACCCACTCACACCCCCCGCCCAAACACAGTGACCCCCTCACACGCCCCCAAACTACAATGGCCCCCTCAAACCCCCGGCCCAAACACAGTGACCCCCTCACACTCCCCGCCCAAACACAGTGACCCACCCACAACCCCCACCCAAACACAGTGACCCACTCACACCCCCTGCCCAAATACAGTGACCCACTCACACCCCCTGCCCAAATACAGTGACCCACTCACACCCCCCACCCAAACACGGTGACCCACTCACAACCCCCGCCCAAACACAGTGACCCACTCACACCCCCGCCCAAACACAGTGACCCACTCACACCCCCACCCAAACACAGTGACCCACTCACAACCCCCACCCAAACACAGTGACCCACTCACACCCCCGCCCAAACACAGTGACCCATTCACACCCCCCTCCCAAACACTGTGACCCCCCCCCTACACCCATTGCCCAAACACAGTGACCCACTCACATCCCCCCGGCCGAACATAGTGACCCCCTTACACCCTCCACCCAAACACAGTGACCCACTTACACACCCCAAACACAGTGGCTCCATCAGACCCCCTGCCCAAACACAGTGACCCCCTTACACCCCCCTCCCAAACACAGTGACCCACTTACAACCCCACATTCAAACGCAGTGACCCAATCACACACCCCACCCAAACACAGTGACCCACTCACACCCCCCGCCCAAACACAGTGACACACTTACAATCCTCACCCAA
This sequence comes from Chiloscyllium punctatum, assembly GCF_047496795.1. Classification (NCBI taxonomy): domain Eukaryota; kingdom Metazoa; phylum Chordata; class Chondrichthyes; order Orectolobiformes; family Hemiscylliidae; genus Chiloscyllium; species Chiloscyllium punctatum. The sequence continues at coordinate 112,442,899 of NC_092745.1, read as the reverse complement.
ACACAGTGACCCACTGACACCCCCGCCCGAACACAGGGACCCACTCACACCCCCCTCCCAAGCATAGTGGCTCCCTCACACCCCCCCCGCCCAAACACAGTGACACCCTTACACACCCCGCCCAAACACAGTGACCACCGACACCCCCGCCCGAACACAGTGACCCACTTACACCCCCCCCAACCCCAGTGACCCCCTTACTCCCCCTGCCCAAACACAGTAACCCACTCATACCCCCCACCCAATCACAGTGACCCCCTTACACCCCTGCCCAAATACAGTTACCCCCTTACATCCGCCGCCCAAACACAGTGACCCACTCACACACACCTCCCAAACACAGTGACCCCCTTACACCCCTGCCCAAACACAGTGACCCACTCACACCCTCAGCCCAAACACAGTGACCCACTCACACACCCCTACCCAACCACAGTGACCCACTCACACTCGTGCCCAAACACAGTGACCCCCACACACACCCCAACCAAACACAGTGACTTACTCACACGACCCAAACTACAATGGCCCCCTCAAACCCCCGGCCCAAACACAGTGACCCCCTCACACTCCCCGCCCAAACACAGTGACCCACTTACAATCCTCACCCAAACACAGTGACCCACTGACACCCCCACCCGAACACAGTGACCCACTCACACCCCCCTCCCAAACACAGTGACCCCCTTACACCCCCTCCCAAACACAGTGACCCACTCACAACCCCCAATCAAACACAGTGACCCACTCACACCCTCTGCCCAAACACAGTGACCCACTTACAATCCTCAGCCAAACACAGTGACCCACTCACACCCTCCGCCCAAACACAGTGACCCCCTCACACGCCTCCAAACTACAATGGCCCCCTCACACCCCCCACCCAAACACAGTAACCCACTCACACCCTCCGCCCAAACACAGTGACCCACTTACAATCCTCACCCAAACACAGTGACCCACTGACATCCCCGCTCAAACACAGTGACCCACTCACACCCCCTCCCAAACACAGTAAACCCCTTACACCCCTGCCCAAATACAGTGACCCACTCACACACCCCCACCCAATCACAGTGACCCCCTTACACTCCTGCCCAAACACAGTGACCTACTCACGCCCCCTAACCAAACACAATGACCCACTGACAATCCTCACTCAATCACAGTGACCACCGACACCCCGCCCAAACAGAGTGACCCACTCACACCCCCCACCCAATCACAGTGACCCCCTTACACCCCTGCCCAAACACAGTGACCCCTTACACTCGCTGCCCAAACACAGTGACCCACTCACACCCTCCACCCAAACACAGTGACCCACTTACCCCCCCCGCCCGAACACAGTGACCCACTTACTCCCCCGCCCGAACACAGTGACCCACTTACTCCCCTGCCCAAACACAGTGACCCACTCACAACCCCCACACAAACACAGTGACCCACTCACACCCCCCGCCCAAACACAGTGACCCCCTCACATGCCTCCAAACTACAATAGCCCCCTCACATCCCCCGCCCAATCACAGTGACCCCCTTACACCATCCGCCCAAACACAGTGACCCACTTACAATCCTCACCCAAACACAGTAACCCACTGACACCCCCACCCGAACACAGTGACCCAATCACACCCCCCCGCCCAAAAACAGTGACCCACTCACACTCCCCACCCAAACACGGTGACCCACTCACAACCCCCGCCCAAACACAGTGACCCACTCACAACCCCCACCCAAACACAGTGACCCACTCACACCCCCGCCCGAACACAGTGACCCACTCACACCCCCCCTCCCAAACACAGTGACCCCCTTACACCCGCTGCCCAAACACAGTGACCCACTCACATCCCCCTCCCAAACACAGTGACCCCCTTACACCCTCTACCCAAACACAGTGACCCACTCACACACCCCAAACACAGTGGCTCCATGAGACCCCCTGCCCAAACACAGTGACCCACTTACGATCCTCACCCGAACACAGTGACCCACTGACACTCCCCTCCCAAACACAGTGACCAACTCACAACCCCGACTCAAACACAGTCACCCACTCACAATCCTCACCCAAACACAGTGACCCACAGACACCCTCGTCCGAACACAGGGACCCATTCACACCCCTCTCCCAAACACAGTGGCCCCCTCACACCCCCCACCCAAACACAGTGACACCCTTACACCCCCCACCCAAACACAGTGACACCCTTACACACCCCGCCCAAACACAGTGACCCACTTACAATCCTCACTCAAATACAGTAACCACCGACACCCCCGCCCGAACACAGTGACGCACTTACACCCCCCTCCCAAACACAGTGACCCCCTTACACCCCTGCCCAAACACAGTGACCCACTCACACCCCCTACCCAATCACAGTGACCCCCTTACACCCACCGCCCAAACACAGTGACCCACTCACACACTGAACTCCCAAACACATTGACCCCCCTTACACCCCTGCCCAAACACAGTGACCCCCTTACATCCGCTGCCCAAACACAGTGACCCACTCACAACCCCCATTCAAACACAGTGACCTACTCACACCCTCTGCCCAAACACAGTGACCCACTTACAATCCTCACCCAAACACAGTGACCCACTCACACCCTCTGCCCAAACACAGTGACCCACTTACAATCCTCACCCAAACACAGTGACCCACTCACACCCTCCGCCCAAACACAGTGACCCCCTCACACGCCTCCAAACTACAATGGCCCCCTCACACTCCCCACCCAAACACAGTGACCCACTCACACCCTCCGCCCAAACACAGTGACCCACTCACACCCTCCGCCCAAACACAGTGACCCACTTACAATCCTCACCCAAACACAGTGACCCACCGACACCCCCGCCCAAACACAGTGACCCCCTCACACGCCTCCAAACTACAATGGCCCCCTCACACCCCTCGCCCAAACACAGTGACCCACCGACACCCCCGCCCGAACACAGTGACCCCCTTACACACCTGCCCAAACACAGTGACCCACTCACTCCCCCCACCCAATCACAGTGACCCCCTTACACCCCCGCCCGAACACAGTGACGCACTCACACCCCTCTCCCAAACACAGTGACCCCTTCACACTCCCCGCCAAAACACAGTGACCCACTTACACCCCCCGCCCAAACACAGTGACCCACCCACAACCCTCACCCAATCACAGTGACCCACTCACACCACCCCGCCCAAAGACAATGACCCACTCACACCCCCTACCCAAACACAGCGACTCACTTACAATCCTCACTCAAACACAGTGACCACCAACACCCCCGCCCGAACACATTGACCCACTTACACCCCCCTCCCAAACAGCGACCCCCATACACCCCTGCCCAAACACAGTGACCCACTCACACCCACCACCCAATCACAGTGACCCCCTTACACCCCTGCCCAAACACAGTGACCCCCTTACACTCGCCGCCCAAACACAGTGACCCACTCACACACCCCTCCCAAACACAGTGACCCCCTTACACCCCTGCCCAAACACAATGTCCCACTCACACTCCTGCCCAAATGCAGTGACCCACTCACACCCCACCGCCCAAACACAGTGACCCACTCACACACCCCCGCCCAAACACAGTGACCCACTCACACACCCTACCCAATCACGGTGACCCATTCACACCCCCTGCCCAAACACAATAACCCACTCACACTCCTGCCCAAATGCAGTGACTCACTCACTCCCCTGCCCAAACAAAGTGACCCCCGCACACATCCCCCAAACGTAGTGACCCACCCACACTCCCGTACCCAAACACAGTGACCCACTCACACTCCCCACCCAAACACAGTGACCCACTCACACTCCCCACCCAAACTCAGTGACCCACACACCGGCCCACGGCCCAAACACGGTAACCCACTCACACTCCTGCCCAAACACAGTGACCCCCACACACCCCCCCACCCAAACACAGTGACTTACTCACACCTGCCGCCCAAACACAGTGACCCACTCATAAACCCCCGCCCAAACACAGTGACCCACTCACACATCCCTCCCAAACACAGCGACCCACTCATACCCCTGCCCAAACACAGTGACCCACTCACACCCCCCATCCAACACACTGACCCACTCATACCGCCTGCCCAAACACACTGACCCACTCACACCCCCCACCCAAACACAGTGACCCACTCACACCCCTGCCCGAAGTCGGTGATCCCCTGACATTCACCCGCCCAAACACAGTGACCGGCTCACAGCAACCCCCCCAAACACAGTGAACCCCTCACACCCCCTGCCCAAACAGAGTGACCCACTCACACCCGCTGCGCAAGCACAAACACAGTGTCCCACTCACACCCACCGCCCAAACACAGTGACCCACACACATTCCCCGCCCAAACAGAGTGACCCACTCACACACCCTGCCCAAACACAGTGACCAACTCACACCCCCCACCCAAACACAGTGACCCCCTTACACCCTGCCCAAACACAGTTAACCCCTTACACACCCACCCAAACACAGTGACCCCCTCACACACCCCCAAACTACAGTGGCCCCCTCACACCCCCGCCCAAACACAGTTAACCCCTTACACCCCCACCCAAACTACAGTGGCCCCCTCACACCCCCCGCCCAAACACAGTGACCCCCTTACACCATCCGCCCAAACACAGTGACCCACTTACAATCCTCACCCAAACACAGTGACCCACTGACACCCCCTTCCCAAATACAGTGACCCACTCACATCCCCTTCCCAAATACAGTGACCCACTCACATCCCCCGCTCAAACACAGTGACCCCCTTACACCTCCCGCCCAAACACAGTGACCCACTTACAATCCTCACCCAAACACAGTGACCCACTGACACCCCCGCCCGACAACAGTGACCCACTCACATCCCCCTCCCTAACACAATGACCCCCCTCACACCCGCTGCCCAAACACAGTGACCCACTCACACCCTCCGCCCGAACACAGTGACACACTCACACCCCTGTCCCAAACACAGTGACCCCCTCACACTCCCAAAAACACAGTGGCCCCCTCACACTCCCCGCCCAAACACGGTGACCCACTCACACACCCCTGCCCAAAAACAGTGACCCACCCACAAGCCTCACCCAAACACTGTGACCCACTCACACCCCCTGCCCAAACACGGTGACCCACTCACACTCCCCGCCCAAACACGGTGACCCACTCACACACCCCTGCCCAAATACAGTGACCCACTCACACCCCTGCCCAAACACAGTAACTCCCACACACCCACCACCCATAGTGACCCACTCACACTCCCCCACCCAAACACAGTGACCCACTCACACCACTCCCCCAAAACACAGTGACTCACTCACACTCCCATCCAAACACAGTGACACCCACACACCCCCCACCCAAACATAGTGACCCACTCACATTTCCCCAACCAAACACAGTGACCCACTCACACACCCCCCACCCAAACACAGTGACCCACTCACACTCCCGTCCAAACACAGTGACCCACTCACACCTCCCTCCCAAACTCAGTGACCCCCTTACACCCCTGCCCAAACACAGTGACCCACTCACATCCCCCGTCCAAACTCAGTGACCCCCTTACACCCCTGCCCAAACTCAGTGACCCACTCACACACCCATTCAAACACAGTGACCCACTCACACTCCTGCCCAAATACAGCGACCCACTCACACCCCTGCCAAAACACAGTGACCCCCCACACAGCCCCCACCCAAACTCAGTGACACACTCACACTCCGTAACCCAAACAAGTGATCAACTCACACCCCCCTCCCAAACAAAGTGACCCCCTTACACCCCTGCCCAAACACAGTGACCCACTCACATCCCCCGCCCAAACACAGTGACCCCCTTACACCCCCCACCCAAACATAGTGACCCACTCACACTGCCCCACCCAAACACAGTGACACACTCACACTCCGACACCCAAACAAGTGACCAACTCACACCCCCCTCTCAAACACAATGACCCCCTTACACCCCTGCCCAAATACAGTGACCCACTCACACCCCCCACCCAAACACAGTGACCCACTCACACACCCCCAAACACAGTGAGCCCCTTAAACCCCCCTCCCAAACACAGTGACCAACTCACAACCCCCACCCAAACACACTGACCCACTCACACTCGACCATCCAAACACAGTGACCCACTCACACCCCTCACCCAAAAACGGTCACCCACTCACACACTCCTGCCCAAACACTGTGACCCACTCACATCACTGCCCAAACACAGTGACCTCCACACACCACCCACCCAAACACAGTGACTTACTCACACCCTCTGCCCATACACAGTGACCCCCACACACCCCCCACCCAAACATAGTGACCCACTCGCACTTCGCAACCCAAACACAGTGACCCACTCACACGCTCCTGCACAAACACAGTGACCCACTCACACCCACTTCCCAAGCACAAACACAGTGACCCACTCACACCCCCCAGCCAAACACAGTGACCCACTCACACCCCTGCCCAAACACAGTGACTCCCACACACCCACCACCCATAGTGACCCACTCACACTCCCCCACCCAAACACAGTGACCCACTCACACCACTCCCCCAAACACAGTGACCCACTCACACTCCCATCCAAACACAGTGACACCCACACACCCCCCACCCAAACATAGTGACCCACTCACATTTCCCCAACCAAACACAGTGACCCACTCACACACCCCCCACCCAAACACAGTGACCCACTCACACTCCCGTCCAAACACAGTGACCCACTCACACCTCCCTCCCAAACTCAGTGACCCCCTTACACCCCTGCCCAAACACAGTGACCCACTCACATCCCCCGTCCAAACACAGTGACTCCCTTACACCTTCCACCCAAACACAGTGACCCAGTCACACGCCCCCAAACACAGTGAGCCCCTTAAACCCTCCACCCAAACACAGTGACCCACTCACACTCGCCCATTCAAACACAGTGACCCACTCACACTCCTCACCCAAACACAGTGACCCACTCACCCGCCCCAAAGACAGTGGCTCCATCAGAACCCCCACACAAACACAGTGACCCCCTTACACCCCCCTCCCAAACACAGTGATTCACTCACACCCCTCACCCAAACACAGTGACCCACTCACACTCCCCACCCAAACACGATGACCCACTCACACCCCCCACCCAATCACAGTGACCCCCTTACACCCCTGCCCAAACACAGTGACCCACTCACACACCCCTCCCAAACACAGTGACCCACACACCCCCTCGCCCAAACACAGTGACCCACTCACACTCCTGCCCAAATACAGTGACCCACTCACACCGCTGCCAAAACACAGTGACCCCCCACACAGCCCCCACCCAAACACAGTGACCCCCCACACAGCCCCCACCCAAACAAGTGACCAACTCACACCCCCCTCCCAAACACAATGACCCCCTTACACCACTGCCCAAATACAGTGACCCACTCACATCCCCCGCCCAAACACAGTGACACCCTTACACCCTCCACCCAAACACAGTGACCCACTCACACACCCCCAAACACAGTGAGCCCCTTAAACCCCCCTCCCAAACACAGTGACCCACTCACATCACTGCCCAAACACAGTGACCCACTCACACTCCCCACCCAAACACGGTGACCCACTCACACCCCCCACCCAATCACAGTGAACCCCTTACACCTCTGCCCAAACACAGTGACCCACACACACCCCCCTCCCAAACACAATGACCCCCATACACCACTGCCCAAATACAGTGACCCACCCACATCCCCACACCCAAACACAGTCACCCACTCACTCCACTGGCCAAACATAGTGACCCACTCACACCCCCTGCCCAAACACAGTGACAAACTCCCTACCTCGCCCAAATACAGTGACACACTCACAATCCCCACCCAAACACAGTGACCTACCCACACCCCCCTCCCAAACACAGTGACACCCTTACACCCCTGCCCAAACACAGTGACCCACCCACACCCCCCTCCCAAACACAGTGACACCCTTACACCCCTGCCCAAACACAGTGACCCACTCACATCCCCCGCCCAAACACAGTGACCCCGTTACACCCTCCACCCAAACACAGTGACCCACTCACACGCCCCCAAACACAGTGACCCATACACTCTTGCCCAAACACAGTGACCCACTCACACCACTGCCCAAACACAGTGACCCCACACACCCCCCACCCCAACACAGTGACTTACTCACACCCACCGCCCATACACAGTGACCCCCACACACTTCCCGCCCAAACACAGTGACCCACTCACACCCCCTCACCCAAACACAGTGACCCACTCACACACCCATCCAAACACAGTGACCCACTCACACCCCTGCCAAAACACAGTGACCCCCCACACAGCCCCCACCCAAACTCAGTGACACACTCACACTCCGTAACCCAAACACAGTGACCCACTCACATCTCCCGCCCAAACACAGTGACCCCCTTACACCCTCCACCCAAACACAGTGACCCACTCACACTCCCATCCAAGCACAGTGACTCACTCATACACCCCTGCCCAAACACAGTGACCCCCACACCCCCCCACCCAAACATAGTGACCCACTCGCACTTCCCCACCCATACACAGTGACCCACTCGCACTTCCCCACCCAAACACAGTGACCCACTCGCACTCCCGTCCAGACACAGTGACTCACTCACACCCCCCAGCCAAATACAGTGACCCAGTCACACCCCCCAGCCAAATACAGTGACCCACTCACTCCCCCGCCCAAACACAGTGACCCACTCACACCCCCTGCCCAAACACAGTGACCCACTCACACACCCCTCCCAAACACAGTGACCCACACACCCCCTCGCCCAAACTCAGTGACCCACTCACACACCCATTCAAACACAGTGACCCACTCACACTCCCGCCCAAATACAGCGACCCACTCACACCCCTGCCAAAACACAGTGACCCCCCACACAGCCCCCACCCAAACTCAGTGACACACTCACACTCCGTAACCCAAACAAGTGACCAACTCACACCCCCCTCCCAAACAAAGTGACCCCCTTACACCCCTGCCCAAACACAGTGACCCACTCACATCCCCCGCCCAAACACAGTGACCCCCTTACACCCCCCACCCAAACATAGTGACCCACTCACACTGCCCCACCCAAACACAGTGACACACTCACACTCCGACACCCAAACAAGTGACCAACTCACACCCCCCTCTCAAACACAATGACCCCCTTACACCCCTGCCCAAATACAGTGACCCACTCACACCCCCCACCCAAACACAGTGACCCACTCACACACCCCCAAACACAGTGAGCCCCTTAAACCCCCCTCCCAAACACAGTGACCAACTCACAACCCCCACCCAAACACACTGACCCACTCACACTCGACCATCCAAACACAGTGACCCACTCACACCCCTCACCCAAAAACGGTCACCCACTCACACACTCCTGCCCAAACACAGTGACCCACACACTCCTGCCCAAACACTGTGACCCACTCACATCACTGCCCAAACACAGTGACCTCCACACACCACCCACCCAAACACAGTGACTTACTCACACCCTCTGCCCATACACAGTGACCCCCACACACCCCCCACCCAAACATAGTGACCCACTCGCACTTCGCAACCCAAACACAGTGACCCACTCACACGCTCCTGCACAAACACAGTGACCCACTCACACCCACTTCCCAAGCACAAACACAGTGACCCACTCACATCCCCCAGCCAAACACAGTGACCCACTCACACCCCTGCCCAAACACAGTGACTCCCACACACCCACCACCCATAGTGACCCACTCACACTCCCCCACCCAAACACAGTGACCCACTCACACCACTCCCCCAAACACAGTGACCCACTCACACTCCCATCCAAACACAGTGACACCCACACACCCCCCACCCAAACATAGTGACCCACTCACATTTCCCCAACCAAACACAGTGACCCACTCACACACCCCCCACCCAAACACAGTGACCCACTCACACTCCCGTCCAAACACAGTGACCCACTCACACCTCCCTCCCAAACTCAGTGACCCCCTTACACCCCTGCCCAAACACAGTGACCCACTCACATCCCCCGTCCAAACACAGTGACTCCCTTACACCTTCCACCCAAACACAGTGACCCAGTCACACGCCCCCAAACACAGTGAGCCCCTTAAACCCTCCACCCAAACACAGTGACCCACTCACACTCGCCCATTCAAACACAGTGACCCACTCACACTCCTCACCCAAACACAGTGACCCACTCACACTCCTGCCCAAACACAGTGACCCACTCACACCACTGCCCAAACACAGTGACCCAACACACCCCCCACCCAAACATAGTGACTCACTGACACCCTCCGCCCAAACACAGTGACCCACTCACAACCCCTGCCCAAACACAGTGACCCAATCACAACCCCCACCCAAACACAGTGACCCACTCACCCACCCGCCCGAACACAGTGACCCACTCACATCCCCCTCCCAAACACAGTGACCCCCTTACACCCTCTGCCCAAACACAGTGACCCACTCACAACCCCAGGCTGAACACAGTGACCCACTCACAGCCCCCCTCCCAAACACGGTGACCGCCTTACACCCCTGCCCAAACACAGTGACCCACTCACATCCCCCGCCCAAACACAGTGACCCCCTTACACCCTCCACCCAAACACAGTGACCCACTCACCCGCCCCAAAGACAGTGGCTCCATCAGAACCCCCACACAAACACAGTGACCCCCTTACACCCCCCTCCCAAACACAGTGATTCACTCACACCCCTCACCCAAACACAGTGACCCACTCACACTCCCCACCCAAACACGATGACCCACTCACACCCCCCACCCAATCACAGTGACCCCCTTACACCCCTGCCCAAACACAGTGACCCACTTACACACCCCTCTCAAACACAGTGACCCACACACCCCCTCGCCCAAACACAGTGACCCACTCACACTCCTGCCCAAATACAGTGACCCACTCACACCGCTGCCAAAACACAGTGACCCCCCACACAGCCCCCACCCAAACACAGTGACCCCCCACACAGCCCCCACCCAAACACAGTGACCCCCCACACAGCCCCCACCCAAACAAGTGACCAACTCACACCCCCCTCCCAAACACAATGACCCCCTTACACCACTGCCCAAATACAGTGACCCACTCACATCCCCCGCCCAAACACAGTGACACCCTTACACCCTCCACCCAAACACAGTGACCCACTCACACACCCCCAAACACAGTGAGCCCCTTAAACCCCCCTCCCAAACACAGTGACCCACTCACATCACTGCCCAAACACAGTGACCCACTCACACTCCCCACCCAAACACGGTGACCCACTCACACCCCCCACCCAATCACAGTGAACCCCTTACACCTCTGCCCAAACACAGTGACCCACACACACCCCCCTCCCAAACACAATGACCCCCATACACCACTGCCCAAATACAGTGACCCACCCACATCCCCACACCCAAACACAGTCACCCACTCACTCCACTGGCCAAACATAGTGACCCACTCACACCCCCTGCCCAAACACAGTGACAAACTCCCTACCTCGCCCAAATACAGTGACACACTCACAATCCCCACCCAAACACAGTGACCCACTCACACCCCCGCCCAAACACAGTGACCTACCCACACCCCCCTCCCAAACACAGTGACACCCTTACACCCCTGCCCAAACACAGTGACCCACCCACACCCCCCTCCCAAACACAGTGACACCCTTACACCCCTGCCCAAACACAGTGACCCACTCACATCCCCCGCCCAAACACAGTGACCCCGTTACACCCTCCACCCAAACACAGTGACCCACTCACACGCCCCCAAACACAGTGACCCATACACTCTTGCCCAAACACAGTGACCCACTCACACCACTGCCCAAACACAGTGACCCCACACACCCCCCACCCCAACACAGTGACTTACTCACACCCACCGCCCATACACAGTGACCCCCACACACTTCCCGCCCAAACACAGTGACCCACTCACACCCCCTCACCCAAACACAGTGACCCACTCACACACCCATCCAAACACAGTGACCCACTCACACCCCTGCCAAAACACAGTGACCCCCCACACAGCCCCCACCCAAACTCAGTGACACACTCACACTCCGTAACCCAAACACAGTGACCCACTCACATCTCCCGCCCAAACACAGTGACCCCCTTACACCCTCCACCCAAACACAGTGACCCACTCACACTCCCATCCAAGCACAGTGACTCACTCACACACCACTGCCCAAACACAGTGACCCCCACACCCCCCCACCCAAACATAGTGACCCACTCGCACTTCCCCACCCAAACACAGTGACCCACTCGCACTCCCGTCCAGACACAGTGACTCACTCACACCCCCCAGCCAAATACAGTGACCCAGTCACACCCCCCAGCCAAATACAGTGACCCACTCACTCCCCCGCCCAAACACAGTGACCCACTCACACCCCCTGCCCAAACACAGTGACCCACTCACACACCCCTCCCAAACACAGTGACCCACACACCCCCTCGCCCAAACTCAGTGACCCACTCACACACCCATTCAAACACAGTGACCCACTCACACTCCTGCCCAAATACAGCGACCCACTCACACCCCTGCCAAAACACAGTGACCCCCCACACAGCCCCCACCCAAACTCAGTGACACACTCACACTCCGTAACCCAAACAAGTGACCAACTCACACCCCCCTCCCAAACAAAGTGACCCCCTTACACCCCTGCCCAAACACAGTGACCCACTCACATCCCCCGCCCAAACACAGTGACCCCCTTACACCCCCCACCCAAACATAGTGACCCACTCACACTGCCCCACCCAAACACAGTGACACACTTACACTCCGACACCCAAACAAGTGACCAACTCACACCCCCCTCTCAAACACAATGACCCCCTTACACCCCTGCCCAAATACAGTGACCCACTCACACCCCCTTGCTCAAACACAGTAACCCACTCACACCCCCCACCCAAACACAGTGACCCACTCACACACCCCCAAACACAGTGAGCCCCTTAAACCCCCCTCCCAAACACAGTGACCAACTCACAACCCCCACCCAAACACACTGACCCACTCACACTCGACCATCCAAACACAGTGACCCACTCACACCCCTCACCCAAAAACGGTCACCCACTCACACACTCCTGCCCAAACACAGTGACCCACTCACATCACTGCCCAAACACAGTGACCTCCACACACCACCCACCCAAACACAGTGACTTACTCACACCCTCCGACCATACACAGTGACCCCCACACACCCCCCACCCAAACATAGTGACCCACTCGCACTTCGCAACCCAAACACAGTGACCCACTCACACGCTCCTGCACAAACACAGTGACCCACTCACACCCACTTCCCAAGCACAAACACAGTGACCCACTCACACCCCCCAGCCAAACACAGTGACCCACTCACTCCCCCGCCCAAACACAGTGACCCACTCACACCCCCTGCCCAAACACAGTGACCCACTAAAACCCTCCACCCAAACACAGTGACCCACTCACAACCCCCACTCAAACACAGTGAACCCCTCACACCCCCCACCCAAACACAGTGACCCACTCACACCCCCGCCCAAACACAGTGACCCACTCACACCCGCTGCGCAAGCACAAACACAGTGTCCCACTCACACCCACCGCCCACAGTGACCCACTCACACACCCTGCCCAAACACAATGACCCACTCACACCCACCGCCCAAACACAGTGACCCACACAGCCCCCCCACCAAAACACAGTGACCAACTCACACACCCCCGCCCAAACACAGTGACCCACTCACACGCTCCCAAACACAGTGACCCACTCACACACCCCTGCACAAACACAGTGACCCCCACACACACCCCACCCAAACACAGTGACTTACTCACAGCCTCCGCCCATACACAGTGACCCCCACACACTCCCCGCCCAAATACAGTGCCCCACTCACACCCCTGCCCAAACACAGTGACCCCCACACAACCACCACCCAAACATAGTGACCCACTCACACTGCCGCACCCAAACACAGTGACCCACTCACACTCCCCGCCCAAACACAGTGACCCACTCACACCCCCGCCCGAACACAGTGACCCACTCACACCCCCCTCCCAAACACAGTGACCCACTCACACACCCCTCCCAAACACAATGACCCCCTCACACCCCCCACCAAAACACAGTGGCCCCCTCACACCCCCCGCCCAAACATTGTGACCCCCTTACACCCCCCGCCCGAACAAAGTGACCCACTCACCCCACCTCCCAAACAGAGTGATCCCCTTACACCCCTGCCCAAACACAGTGAACCACTCACATCCCCCACCCAAACACAGTGACCCACTCACACTCCCCCATCCAAACACAGTGACCCTCTCACACTCCCCGCCCAAACACAATGACCCACTCACACACCCCGCCCAAACGCAGTGACCCACCCACCCCCCCACCCAAACACGGTGACCCACTCACACACGCCCGCCCAAACACAATGACCCACACACTCCTGCCCAAACACAGTGACCCACTCACACCCCCGCCCGAACACAGTGACCCACTCATATCACCCTCCCAAACACAGTAACCCACACACTCCCCACCCAAACACAGTGACCCCCACACACCTCCCACCCAAACACAGTCACCCACTCACACGCTCCCAAACACAGTGACCCACTCACACACCCCCGCCCATACACAGTGACCCCCACACACTCCCCGCCCAAACACTGTGACCCACACATCCCCCTGCCCAAACAGTGACCCACACATCCCCCCGCTCAACACAGTGACCCACTCACACACCCCCGCCCAAACACAGTGACCCACTCACACTATGCCCAAATACAGTGTCCCACTCACACCCCTGCCCAAACACAGTGACACCCACACACCCACCACCCAAACACAGTGACCCACTCACACTGCCGCACCCAAACACAGTGACCCACTCACACTCCCCGCCCAAACACAGTGATCCACTCACACCCCGCCCGAACACAGTGACCCACCCACATCCCCCCAAACATAGTGACCCATTCACACCCGCTGCCCAAGCACAGTGACGCACCCCAACACCCCTTGCCCAAACACAGTGACCCACTCACACACCCCCGCCCAAACACAGTGACCCCCACACACCCCCCCACCCAAACACAGTGACCCCCACACATCTCCCACCCAAACACAGTGACCCACTCACACGCTCCCAAACACAGTGACCCACTCACACACCCCCGCCCAAACACAGTGACCCCCACACACACACCACCCAAACACAGTGACTTACTCACAGCCTCCGCCCATACACAGTGACCCCCACACACTCCCCGCCCAAACACTGTGACCCACACACCCCTCTGCCCAAACACTGTGACCCACTCACACGTTCCCAAACACAGTGACCCACTGACACACCCCCGCCCAAACACAGTGACCCTCACACACACCCCACCCAAACACAGTGACTTACTCACAGCCTCCGCCCATACACAGTGACCCCCACACACTCCCCGCCCAAATACAGTGCCCCACTCACACCCCTGCCCAAACACAGTGACCCCCACACACCCACCACCCAAACATAGTGACCCACTCACACTGCCGCACCCAAACACAGTGACCCACTCACACTCCCCGCCCAAACACAGTGACCCACTCACACCCCCTCCCAAACACAGTGACCCACTCACACACCCCTCCCAAACACAATGACCCCCTCACACCCCTGCCCAAACACAGTGACCCACTCACACCCCCTGCCCAAACACAGTGACCCCCTTACACCCCCCACCCAAACACAGTGGCCCCCTCACACCCCCCGTCCAAACATAGTGACCCCCTTACACCCCCCGCCCAAACAAAGTGTCCCACTCACCCCCCCTGCCAAACAGAGTGATCCCCTTACACCCCTGCCCAAACACAGTGAACCACTCACATCCCCCATCCAAACACAGTGACCCTCTCACACTCCCCGCCCAAACACAATGACCCACTCACACACCCCGCCCAAACGCAGTGACCCACCCACCCCCCCACCCAAACACGGTGACCCACTCACACACGCCCAAACACAGTGTCCCACTCACACCACTGCCCAAACACAGCGACCCTCACACACTCCCCACCCAAACACAGTGACTTACTCACACCCTCCGCCCATACAGAGTGACCCCCACACACTCCCCGCCCAAACACAGTGACCCACACAGCCCCCCCACCAAAACACAGTGACCAACTCACACACCCCCACCCAAACACAGTGACCAACTCACATTCCTGCCCAAATACAGTGACCCCCCACACAGCCCCCACCCAATCATAGTGACCCACTCACACTGCCCCACCCAAACAAAGTGACCCACTCACACTCCCACACCCAAACAAGTGACCCACT
Organism: Chiloscyllium punctatum; assembly: GCF_047496795.1. NCBI lineage: Eukaryota > Metazoa > Chordata > Chondrichthyes > Orectolobiformes > Hemiscylliidae > Chiloscyllium > Chiloscyllium punctatum. Next base: position 112,426,378 of record NC_092745.1, on the reverse strand, counting down.
CACACCCCCCACCCAAACACAGTGACCCACTCACTCATCCGTCCAAACACAGTGACCCACTCACACCGCCTGCCCAAACACATTGATCCACTATAACCCCCCACCCAAACACAGTGACCCACTCACTCATCCGCCCAAACACAATGACTCACTCACACTCCCCGCCCAAACACAGTAACCCACTCACACCCCCGCCCGAACACAGTGACCCACTCACACCCCCCTCCCAAACACAGTGACCCACTCACACCCCACTCCCAAACACAATGAACCCCTTACAGCCCTGCCCAAACACAGTGACCCACTCACACCCCCCGCACGAACACAGTGACCCACTCACCCCACCTCCCAAACAGAGTGATCCCCTTACAACCCTGCCCAAACACAGTGACCCACTCACATCCCCACCCAAACACAGTGACCCACTCACACTCCCCCATCCAAACACAGTGACCCACTCACACTCCCCCATCCAAACACGGTGACCCACTCACACTCCCCGCCCAAACACGATGACCCACTCACACCCCCCGCCCAAACACAGTGACCCACTCACATCCCCTACCCAAACACAGTGACCCACTCACACCTCTCACCCAAACACGGCGACCCACTCACACTCCCCGCCCAAACACAGTGACCCACTCACACCGACCGCCCAAACACAGTGACGCACTCACACCCCCGCCCGAACACAGTGACCCACTCATACCACCCTCCCAAACACAGTGACCCACTCACACCGCCCGCCCAAACACAGTGACCCACTCACACCCCCGCCCGAGCACAGTGACCCACTCATACCACCCTCCCAAACACAGTGACCCACACACCCCCCACCCAAACACGGTGACCCCCACACACCTCCCACCCAAACACAGTGACCCACTCACACGCTCCCAAACACAGTGACCCACTCACACACCCCCGCCCATACACAGTGACCCCCACACACTCCCCGCCCAAACACTGTGACCCACATACCCTCCCCGCCCAACACAGTGACCCACTCACACACCCAACACCCAAACATAGTGACCCACTCACACTGCCGCACCCAAACACAGTGACCCACTCACACTCCCCGCCCAAACACAGTGATCCACTCACACCCCTGCCCGAACACAGTGACCCACTCACACCCCCCTCCCAAACACAGTGACCCACTCACACACCCCTCCCAAACACAATGACCCCCTCACACCCCTGCCCAAACACAGTGACCCACTCACACCCCCCGCCCAAACACAGTGACCCCCTTACACCCCCCACCCAAACACAGTGGCCCCCTCACACCCCCTGTCCAAACATAGTGACCCCCTTACACCCCCCGCCCGAACAAAGTGACCCACTCACCCCACCTCCCAAACAGAGTGATCCCCTTACACCCCCGCCCAAACACTGTGACCCACATACCCCCCCCGCCCAACACAGTGACCCACTCACACACCCAACACCCAAACATAGTGACCCACTCACACTGCCGCACCCAAACACAGTGACCCACTCACACTCCCCGCCCAAACACAGTGACCCACTCACACCCCCCGCCCAAACACAGTGACCCCCTTACACCCCCCACCCAAACACAGTGGCCCCCTCACACCCCCCGTCCAAACATAGTGACCCCCTTACACCCCCCGCCCGAACAAAGTGACCCACTCACCCCACCTCCCAAACAGAGTGATCCCCTTACACCTCTGCCCAAACACAGTGACCCACGCACATCCCCCACCCAAACACAGTGACCCACTCACACCGACCGCCCAAACACAGTGACGCACTCACACCCCCGCCCGAACACAGTGACCCACTCATAACACCCTCCCAAACACAGTGACCCACTCACACCGCCCGCCCAAACACAGTGACCCACTCACACCCCCGCCCGAGCACAGTGACCCACTCATACCACCCTCCCAAACACAGTGACCCACACACCCCCCAACCAAACACAGTGACCCCCACACACCTCCCACCCAAACACAGTGACCCACTCACACGCTCCCAAACACAGTGACCCACTCACACACCCCCGCCCATACACAGTGACCCCCACACACTCCCCCCCAAACACTGTGACCCACATACCCCCCCGCCCAACACAGTGACCCACTCACACACCCAACACCCAAACATAGTGACCCACTCACACTGCCGCACCCAAACACAGTGACCCACTCACACTCCCCGCCCAAACACAGTGATCCACTCACACCACTGCCCGAACACAGTGACCCACTCACACTCCCCGCCCAAACACAGTGATCCACTCACACCCCCCTCCCAAACACAGTGACCCACTCACACACCCCTCCCAAACACAATGACCCCCTCACACCCCTGCCCAAACACAGTGACCCACTCACACCCCCCGCCCAAACACAGTGACCCCCTTACACCCCCCACCCAAACACAGTGGCCCCCTCACACCCCCCGTCCAAACATAGTGACCCCCTTACACCTTCCGCCCGAACAAAGTGACCCACTCACCCCACGTCCCAAACAGAGTGATCCCCTTACACCCCTGCCCAAACACAGTGACCCACGCACATCCCCCACCCAAACACAGTGACCCACTCACACTCCCCGCCCAAACACAATGACCCACTCACACACCCCGCTCAAACGCAGTGACCCACTCACACCCCTGCCCAAACGCAGTGACCCACTCACACCCCCGCCCAAACACAGTGACCCACTCACACTCCTGCCCAAATACAGTGACCCACTCACACCCCTGCCAAAATATAGTGAACCCCCACACAGCCCCCACCCAATCATAGTGACCCACTCACACTGCCCCACCCAAACACAGTGACCCACTCACACTCCCACACCCAAACAAGTGACCCACTCACACTGCCCCACCCAAACACAGTGATCCACTCACACCCCCTACCCAAACACAGTGACCCACTCACACTCCCCGCCCAAACACGGTGACCCACTCACACACCTCCGCCCAAACACAGTGAGCCACTCACACTCATGCCCAAACACAGTGACCAACTCATACCACCCTCCCAAACACAGTGACCCACACACCCCCCACCCAAACACAGTGACCCCCACACACCTCCCACCCAAACACAGTGACCCACTCACACGCTCCCAAACACAGTGACCCACTCACACTCCCCGCCCAAACACAGTGACCCACTCACACCCCTGCCCGAACACAGTGACCCACTCACACCCCCCTCCCAAACACAGTGACCCACTCACACACCTCTCCCAAACACAATGACCCCCTCACACCCCTGCCCAAACACAGTGACCCACTCACACCCCCCGCCCAAACACAGTGACCCCCTTACACCCCCCACCCAAACACAGTGGCCCCCTCACACCCCCCGTCCAAACATAGTGACCCCCTTACACCCCCCGCACGAACAAAGTGACCCACTCACCCCACCTCCCAAACAGAGTGATCCCCTTACACCTCTGCCCAAACACAGTGACCCACGCACATCCCCCACCCAAACACAGTGACCCACTCACACTCCCCCATCCAAACACAGTGTCCCTCTCACACTACCCGCCCAAACACAATGACCCACTCACACACCCCGCCCAAACGCAGTGACCCACTCACACCCCCGCCCAAACACAGTGACCCACTCACACTCCTGCCCAAATACAGTGACCCACTCACACCCCTGCCAAAATACAGTGACCCCCCACACAGCCCCCACCCAATCATAGTGACCCACTCACACTGCCCCACCCAAACACAGTGACACACTCACACTCCCACACCCAAACAAGTGACCCACTCACACTGCCCCACCCAAACACAGTGATCCACTCACACCCCTACCCAAACACAGTGACCCACTCACACTCCCCGCCCAAACACGGTGACCCACTCACACACCTCCGCCCAAACACAGTGAGCCACTCACACTCATGCCCAAACACATTGACCCACACACCCCCCACCCAAACACAGTGACCCCCACACACCTCCCACCCAAACACAGTGACCCACTCACACGCTCCCAAACACTGTGACCCTCTCACACTCCCCGCCCAAACACAATGACCCACGCACACACCCCGCTCAAACACAGCGACCCCTACACACTCCCCACCCAAACACAGTGACTTACTCACACCCTCCGCCCATACACAGTGACCCCCAAACACTCCCCGCCCAAACACAGTGACTCACACAGCCCCCCCACCAAAACACAGTGACCAACTCACACACCCCCGCCCAAACACAGTGACCCACTCACACTCCCCGCCCAAACACGGTGACCCACTCACACACCTCCGCCCAAACACAGTGAGCCACTCACACTCATGCCCAAACACAGTGACCCTCTCATACCACCCTCCCAAACACAGTGACCCACACCCCCCCCACCCAAACACAGTGACCCCCACACACCTCCCACCCAAACACAGTGACCCACTCACACGCTCCCAAACACAGTGACCCCCACACACGTCCCACCCAAACACAGTGACCCACTCACACGCTCCCAAACACAGTGACCCACTCACACACCCCCGCCCAAACACAGTGACCCCCACACACACCCCACCCAAACACAGTGACTTGCTCACAGCCTCCGCCCATACACAGTGACCCCCACACACTCCCCGCCCAAACACTGTGACCCACACACCCCCCTGCCCAAACACTGTGATCCACATACCCCCCCCACCCAACACAGTGACTCACTCACACACCCCCGCCCAAACACAGTGACCCACTCACACTGTGCCCAAATACAGTGTCCCACTCACACCCCTGCCCAAACACAGTGACCCCCACACACACACCACCTAATAATAGTGACCCACTCACACTGCCGCACCCAAACACAGTGACCCACTCACACTCCCCCATCCAAACACAGTGACCCTCTCACACTCCCCGCCCAAACACAATGACCCTCTCACACTCCCCGCCCAAACGCAGTGACCCACCCACCCCCCCACCCAAACACGGTAACCCACTCACAAACCCCCGCCCAAACACAATGACCCACACAATCCTGCCCAAACACAGTGTCCCACTCACACCACTGCCCAAACACAGCGACCCCTACACACTCCCCACCCAAACACAGTGAATTACTCACACCCTCCGCCCATACAGAGTGACCCCCACACATTCCCCGCCCAAACACAGTGACCCACACAGCCCCCCCACCAAAACACAGTGACCAACTCACACACCCCCGCCCAAACGCAGTGACCCACTCACACCCCCGCCCAAACACAGTGACCCACTCACACTCCTGCCCAAATACAGTGACCCACTCACACCCCTGCCAAAATACACTGACCCCCCACACAGCCCCCACTCAAACATAGTGACCCACACACACTGCCCCACCCAAACACAGTGACCCACTCACACTCCCCGCCCAAACACGGTGACCCACTCACACACCTCCGCCCAAACACAGTGACCCACTCACACCGCCCGCCCAAACACAGTGACCCACTCACACTCCTGCCCAAATACAGTGACCCACTCACACCCCTGCCAAAATACACTGACCCCCCACACAGCCCCCACTCAAACATAGTGATCCACTCACACCCCCTACCCAAACACAGTGACCCACTCACACTCCCCGCCCAAACACGGTGACCCACTCACACACCTCCGCCCAAACACAGTGACCCACTCACACCGCCCGCCCAAACACAGTGACCCATACACACCCCGCCCAACACGGTGACCCACTCACACACCCCTGCGCAAACACAGTGACCCACTCACACTCCTGCCCAAATACAGTGACCCACTCACACCCCCCACCCAAACATAGTGACCCACTCGCACTTCCCCACCCAAACATAGTGACCCACTCGCACTTCCCCACCCAAACACAGTGTCCCACTCACACCCTCCTGCCCAAACACAGTGACCCACTCACAGTACCGTCCAAACACAGTGACCCACTCACACCCCCCAGCCAAACACAGTGACCCACTCACACCCCCTGCCCAAACACAGTGACCCATTCACACCCCCCGTCCAATCACAGTGACCCACTCACACCTCTGCCCAAACACAGTGATCCCCTTACACCTCCTGCCCAAACACAGTGACCCACTCACACCCCCCGTCCAAACACAGTGACCCACTCACACCTCTGCCCAAACACAGTGATCCCCTTACACCCCTGCCCAAACACAGTGACCCACTCACACCCCCCCAAACACAGTGACCCACTCACTCCGCCCGCCCAAACACAGTGACCCACTCACACTCCTGCCCAAACACAGTGACCCACTTACACCCGCTGCCCAAGCACAAACACAGTGACCCACTCACACCCCCCGTCCAAACACAGTGACCCACTCACAGCCACCGCCCAAACACAGTGACCCACTCACTCTTCCGCCTAAACACAGTGACCCACTCACACCATCCCAAAAACAGTGATCCACTCACACCCCCCATGCAAACACAGGGACCCACTCACTCATCCGCCCAAACACAGTGACCCACTCTCACACCCCGCCCAAACACAAACACAGTGAACCACTCACACCCACCGCCCACGCACAGTGACAACCCCACACCCCCTGTCCAATCACAGTGACCCCCCTCACACACCCCACCCAAACACACACCCACTCAGAACTCCCCGCCCAAACACAGTGACCCACTCACACACCCCCACCCAAACACAGACCCACTCAGAACTCCCCGCCCAAATACAGTAACCCACTCACACCCCCCCAAACACAGTGACCCCTTCACACCCCCCAACCAAACACAGTGACCCCCTTAAATCCCTGCCCAAACACAGTGACCCGCTTACACCCCCCACCCAAACAAAGTGGCCCCCTCACACCCCCTGTCCAAACATAGTGACCCCCTTACACCCCCCGCACGAACAAAGTGACCCACTCACCCCACCTCCCAAACAGAGTGATCCCCTTACACCCCTGCCCAAACACAGTGACCCACGCACATCCCCCACCCAAACACAGTGACCCACTCACACTCCCCCATCCAAACACAGTGTCCCTCTCACACTACCCGCCCAAACACAATGACCCACTCACACACCCCGCCCAAACGCAGTGACCCACTCACACCCCCGCCCAAACACAGTGACCCACTCACACTCCTGCCCAAATACAGTGACCCACTCACACCCCTGCCAAAATACACTGACCCCCCACACAGCCCCCACCCAATCATAGTGACCCACTCACACTGCCCCACCCAAACACAGTGACCCACTCACACTCCCACACCCAAACAAGTGACCCACTCACACTGCCCCACCCAAACACAGTGATCCACTCACACCCCCTACCCAAACACAGTGACCCACTCACACTCCCCGCCCAAACACGGTGACCCACTCACACACCTCCGCCCAAACACAGTGAGCCACTCACACTCATGCCCAAACACAGTGATCCACTCACACCCCCTACCCAAACACAGTGACCCACACACACCCCACCCAAACACAGTGACCCCCACACACCTCCCACCCAAACACAGTGACCCACTCACACGCTCCCAAACACAGTGACCCACTCACACCCCCCCGCCCAAACACAGTGACCCCCACACACACCCCACCCAAACACAGTGACTTACTGACAGCCTCCGCCCATACACAGTGACCCCCACACACTCCCCGCCCAAACACTGTGACCCTCTCACACTCCCCGCCCAAACACAATGACCCACTCACACACCCCGCCCAAACACAGCGACCCCTACACACTCCCCACCCAAACACAGTGACTTACTCACACCCTCCGCCCATACACAGTGACCCCCACACACTCCCCGCCCAAACACAGTGACCCACACAGCCCCCCCACCAAAACACAGTGACCAACTCACACACCCCCGCCCAAACACAGTGACCCACTCACACTCCTGCCCAAATACAGTGACCCACTCACACCCCTGCCAAAATACAGTGACCCCCCACACAGCCCCCACCCACACACAGTGACCCACTCACACTGCCCCACCCAAACACAGTGACCCACTCACACTCCCACACCCAAACAAGTGACCCACTCACACCCCCCACCCAAACACAGTGATCCACTCACACCCCCTACCCAAACACAGTGACCCACTCACACTCCCCGCCCAAACACAGTGACCCACTCACACACCTCCGCCCAAACACAGTGACCCACTCACACACCTCCGCCCAAACACAGTGACCCACTCACACTCCCCGCCCAAACACAGTGACCCACTCACACTCCCCGCCCAAACACGGTGACCCACTCACACACCTCCGCCCAAACACAGTGAGCCACTCACACTCATGCCCAAACACAGTGACCCTCTCATACCACCCTCCCAAACACAGTGACCCACACCCCCCCCACCCAAACACAGTGACCCCCACACACCTCCCACCCAAACACAGTGACCCATTCACACGCTCGCAAACACAGTGACCCCCACACACGTCCCACCCAAACACAGTGACCCACTCACACGCTCCCAAACACAGTGACCCACTCACACACCCCCGCCCAAACACAGTGACCCCCACACACACCCCACCCAAACACAGTGACTTGCTCACAGCCTCCGCCCATACACAGTGACCCCCACACACTCCCCGCCCAAACACTGTGACCCACACACCCCCCTGCCCAAACACTGTGATCCACATACCCCCCCACCCAACACAGTGACTCACTCACACACCCCCGCCCAAACACAGTGACCCACTCACACTGTGCCCAAATACAGTGTCCCACTCACACCCCTGCCCAAACACAGTGACCCCCACACACACACCACCTAATAATAGTGACCCACTCACACTGCCGCACCCAAACACAGTGACCCACTCACACTCCCCCATCCAAACACAGTGACCCTCTCACACTCCCCGCCCAAACACAATGACCCACTCACACACCCCGCCCAAACGCAGTGACCCACCCACCCCCCCACCCAAACACGGTAACCCACTCACACACCCCCGCCCAAACACAATGACCCACACAATCCTGCCCAAACACAGTGTCCCACTCACACCACTGCCCAAACACAGCGACCCCTACAAACTCCCCACCCAAACACAGTGACTTACTCACACCCTCCGCCCATACAGAGTGACCCCCACACATTCCCCGCCCAAACACAGTGACCCACACAGCCCCCCCACCAAAACACAGTGACCAACTCACACACCCCCGCCCAAACGCAGTGACCCACTCACACCCCCGCCCAAACACAGTGACCCACTCACACTCCTGCCCAAATACAGTGACCCACTCACACCCCTGCCAAAATACACTGACCCCCCACACAGCCCCCACTCAAACATAGTGACCCACTCACACTGCCCCACCCAAACAAGTGACCCACTCACACTGCCCCACCCAAACACAGTGATCCACTCACACCCCCTACCCAAACACAGTGACCCACTCACACTCCCCGCCCAAACACGGTGACCCACTCACACACCTCCGCCCAAACACAGTGAGCCACTCACACTCATGCCCAAACACAGTGACCCACTCACACACCCCACCCAAACACAGTGACCCACTCACACCCTCCGCCCAAACACAGTGACCCACTCACACCCCCCTGCCCAAGCACAGTGACCCATACACCCCCCCCCGCCCAAACACAGTGACCCATACACACCCCGCCCAACACGGTGACCCACTCACACACCCCTGCGCAAACACAGTGACCCACTCACACTCCTGCCCAAATACAGTGACCCACTCACACCCCCCACCCAAACATAGTGACCCACTCGCACTTCCCCACCCAAACACAGTGTCCCACTCACACCCTCCTGCCCAAACACAGTGACCCACTCACAGTACCGTCCACAGTGACCCACTCACACCCCCCAGCCAAACACAGTGACCCACTCACACCCCCTGCCCAAACACAGTGACCCATTCACACCCCCGTCCAATCACAGTGACCCACTCACACCTCTGCCCAAACACAGTGATCCCCTTACACCTCCTGCCCAAACACAGTGACCCACTCACACCCCCCGTCCAAACACAGTGACCCACTCACACCTCTGCCCAAACACAGTGATCCCCTTACACCCCTGCCCAAACACAGTGACCCACTCACTCCGCCCGCCCAAACACAGTGACCCACTCACACTCCTGCCCAAACACAGTGACCCACTCACACCCGCTGCCCAAGCACAAACACAGTGACCCACTCACACCCCCCGTCCAAACACAGTGACCCACTCACACCTCTGCCCAAACACAGTGATCCCCTTACACCCCCTGCCCAAACACAGTGACCCCCTCACAGCCACCGCCCAAACACAGTGACCCACTCACTCTTCCGCCTAAACACAGTGACCCACTCACACCATCCCAAAAACAGTGATCCACTCACACCCCCCATGCAAACACAGTGACCCACTCTCACACCCCGCCCAAACACAAACACAGTGAACCACTCACACCCACCGCCCACGCACAGTGACACCCCCCACACCCCCTGTCCAATCACAGTGACCCCCCTCACACACCCCACCCAAACACACACCCACTCAGAACTCCCCGCCCAAACACAGTGACCCACTCACACCCCCCCACCCAAACACAGACCCACTCAGAACTCCCCGCCCAAATACAGTAACCCACTCACACCCCCCCAAACACAGTGACCCCTTCACACCCCCCAACCAAACACAGTGACCCCCTTAAATCCCTGCCCAAACACAGTGACCCCCTTACACCCCCCACCCAAACACAGTGGCCCCCTCACACCCCCTGTCCAAACATAGTGACCCCCTTACACCCCCCGCACGAACAAAGTGACCCACTCACCCCACCTCCCAAACAGAGTGATCCCCTTACACCTCTGCCCAAACACAGTGACCCACGCACATCCCCCACCCAAACACAGTGACCCACTCACACTCCCCCATCCAAACACAGTGTCCCTCTCACACTACCCGCCCAAACACAATGACCCACTCACACACCCCGCCCAAACGCAGTGACCCACTCACACCCCCGCCCAAACACAGTGACCCACTCACACTCCTGCCCAAATACAGTGACCCACTCACACCCCTGCCAAAATACAGTGACCCCCCACACAGCCCCCACCCAATCATAGTGACCCACTCACACTGCCCCACCCAAACACAGTGACCCACTCACACTCCCACACCCAAACAAGTGACCCACTCACACTGCCCCACCCAAACACAGTGATCCACTCACACCCCCTACCCAAACACAGTGACCCACTCACACTCCCCGCCCAAACACGGTGACCCACTCACACACCTCCGCCCAAACACAGTGAGCCACTCACACTCATGCCCAAACACAGTGACCCACACACACCCCACCCAAACACAGTGACCCCCACACACCTCCCACCCAAACACAGTGACCCACTCACACGCTCCCAAACACAGTGACCCACTCACACCCCCCCGCCCAAACACAGTGACCCCCACACACACCCCACCCAAACACAGTGACTTACTGACAGCCTCCGCCCATACACAGTGACCCCCACACACTCCCCGCCCAAACACTGTGACCCTCTCACACTCCCCGCCCAAACACAATGACCCACTCACACACCCCGCCCAAAAACAGCGACCCCTACACACTCCCCACCCAAACACAGTGACTTACTCACACCCTCCGCCCATACAGAGTGACCCCCACACACTGCCCGCCCAAACACAGTGACCCACACAGCCCCCCCACCAAAACACAGTGACCAACTCACACACCCCCGCCCAAACACAGTGACCCACTCACACTCCTGCCCAAATACAGTGACCCACTCACACCCCTGCCAATATACAGTGACCCCCCACACAGCCCCCACCCACACACAGTGACCCACTCACACTGCCCCACCCAAACACAGTGACCCACTCACACTCCCACACCCAAACAAGTGACCCACTCACTCTGCCCCACCCAAACACAGTGATCCACTCACACCCCCTACCCAAACACAGTGACCCACTCACACTCCCCGCCCAAACACAGTGACCCACTCACACACCCCGCCCAAACACAGTGACCCACTCACACACCTCCGCCCAAATACAGTGAGCCACTCACACTCATGCCCAAACACAGTGACCCTCTCATACCACCCTCCCAAACACAGTGACCCACACCCCCCCCACCCAAACACAGTGACCCCCACACACCTCCCACCCAAACACAGTGACCCACTCACACGCTCCCAAACACAGTGACCCCCACACACGTCCCACCCAAACACAGTGACCCACTCACACGCTCCCAAACACAGTGACCCACTCACACACCCCCGCCCAAACACAGTGACCCCCACACACACCCCACCCAAACACAGTGACTTGCTCACAGCCTCCGCCCATACACAGTGACCCCCACACACTCCCCGCCCAAACACTGTGACCCACACACCCCCCTGCCCAAACACTGTGATCCACATACCCCCCCACCCAACACAGTGACTCACTCACACACCCCCGCCCAAACACAGTGACCCACTCACACTGTGCCCAAATACAGTGTCCCACTCACACCCCTGCCCAAACACAGTGACCCCCACACACACACCACCTAATAATAGTGACCCACTCACACTGCCGCACCCAAACACAGTGACCCACTCACACTCCCCCATCCAAACACAGTGACCCTCTCACACTCCCCGCCCAAACACAATGACCCACTCACACACCCCGCCCAAACGCAGTGACCCACCCACCCCCCCACCCAAACACGGTAACCCACTCACACACCCCCGCCCAAACACAATGACCCACACAATCCTGCCCAAACACAGTGTCCCACTCACACCACTGCCCAAACACAGCGACCCCTACACATCACCCACCCAAACACAGTGACTTACTCACACCCTCCGCCCATACAGAGTGACCCCCACACATTCCCCGCCCAAACACAGTGACCCACACAGCCCCCCCACCACAACACAGTTACCAACTCACACACCCCCGCCCAAACACAGTGACCCACTCACACTCCTGCCCAAATACAGTGACCCACTCACACTCCTGCCAAAATACACTGACCCCCCACACAGCCCCCACTCAAACATAGTGACCCACTCACACTGCCCCACCCAAACACAGTGACCCACTCACACTCCCACACCCAAACAAGTGACCCACTCACACTGCCCCACCCAAACACAGTGATCCACTCACACCCCCTACCCAAACACAGTGACCCACTCACACTCCCCGCCCAAACACAGTGACCCACTCACACTCCCCGCCCAAACACAGTGAGCCACTCACACTCATGCCCAAACACAGTGACCCACTCACACACCCCACCCAAACACAGTGACCCACTCACACCCTCCGCCCAAACACAGTGACCCACTCACACACCCCTGCCCAAGCACAGTGACCCATACACCCCCCCCGCCCAAACACAGTGACCCATACACACCCCGCCCAACATGGTGACCCACTCACACACCCCTGCGCAAACACAGTGACCCACTCACACTCCTGCCCAAATACAGTGACCCACTCGCACTTCCCCACCCAAACACAGTGACCCACTCACACCCTCCTGCCCAAACACAGTGTCCCACTCACACCCTCCTGCCCAAACACAGTGACCCACTCACAGTACCGTCCAAACACAGTGACCCACTCACACCCCCCAGCCAAACACAGTGACCCACTCACACCCCCTGCCCAAACACAGTGACCCACTCACACCCCCCGTCCAAACACAGTGACCCACTCACACCTCTGCCCAAACACAGTGATCCCCTTACACCCCTGCCCAAACACAGTGACCCACTCACACCCCCCAAACACAGTAACCCACTCACACCGCCCGCCCAAACACAGTGACCCACTCACACTCCTGCCCAAACACAGTGACCCACTCACACCCGCTGCCCAAGCACAGTGACCCACTCACTCTTCCGCCTAAACACAGTGACCCACTCACACCATCCCAAAAACAGTGATCCACTCACACCCCCCATGCAAACACAGTGACCCACTCACTCATCCGCCCAAACACAGTGACCCGCTCACACCCCCCGCCCAAACACAGTGACCCACTCACTCTTCCGCCTAAACACAGTGACCCACTCACACCATCCCAAAAACAGTGATCCACTCACACCCCCCATGCAAACACAGTGACCCACTCACTCATCCGCCCAAACACAGTGACCCACTCTCACACCCCGCCCAAACACAAACACAGTGAACCACTCACACCCACCGCCCACGCACAGTGACACCCCCCACACCCCCTGTCCAATCACAGTGACCCCCCTCACACACTCCACCCAAACACACACCCACTCAGAACTCCCCGCCCAAACACAGTGACCCACTCACACCCCCCACCCAAACACAGACCCACTCAGAACTCCCCGCCCAAATACAGTAACCCACTCACACCCCCCAAACACAGTGACCCCTTCACACCCCCCAACCAAACACAGTGACCCCCTTAAATCCCTGCCCAAACACAGTGACCCATTCACAACCTACGCCCAATCACAGTGACCCACTCACACCGCCCCGCCCGAACACAGTGACCCACTCACAATCCCCGCCCAAACACAGTGACCAACTCACACTCCCCACCCAAACACAGTGACCCACTCACAATCCCCGCCCAAACACAGTGACCCACTCACACTCCCCGCCCAAACACAGTGACCCAATCACAACCCCCGCCCAATCACAGTGACCCACTCACACTCCCCGCCCTAACACAGTGACCCATTTACACTTTGCCCGAACACAGTGACCCACTCACACTACCCTCCCAAATACAGTGACCCCCTTACACCCCCCACCCAAACACAATGACCCCCTCACATCCCCCAAACACAGTGGCCACCTCACACCTCCGTCCCAAACACAGTGACCCCTTATACCCCTGCCAAAACACAATGACCCGCTCACATCCCCCGCCCAAACACAGTGACCCCCTCACACCCCCCAAACACAGTGGCTCCCTCACACCCCCCGCCCAAACACAGTGATCCCCTTACACCCCCCGCCAAAATACAGTGACCCACTCACACACCCCACCCAAACACAGTGACCCACACACACCCCGATCCATAGGGACCCACTCACACTCCCCCACCCAAACACAGTGACCCACTCACACTACCGTCCAAACACAGTGACCCACTCACACCCACTGACCAAGCACAAACACAGTGACCCACTCACTACCCTGCCCAAACACAGTGACCCCCTTACACCCCCCGCCCGAACACAGTGACCCACTCACCCCCCCTCCCAAACAGAGTGATCCCTTTACACCCCTGCCCAAACACAGTGAACCACTCACATCCCCCACCCAAACACAGTGACCCACTCACACTCCCCCATCCAAACACAATGACCCACTCACACACCCCGCCCAAACGCAGTGACCCACCCACCCCCCCACCCAAACACGGTGACCCACTCACACACGCCCGCCCAAACACAATGACCCACACACTCCTGCCCAAACACAGTGTCCCACTCACACCACTGCCCAAACACAGCGACCCCCACACACTCCCCACCCAAACACAGTGACTTACTCACACCCTCCGCCCATACAGAGTGACCCCCACACACTCCCCACCCAAACACAGTGACCCACACAGCCCCCCCACCAAAACACAGTGACCCACTCACACTCCTGCCCAAATACAGTGACCCACTCACACGCCTGCCAAAACACAGTGACCCCCCACACAGCCCCCATCCAAACATAGTGACCCACTCACACTGCCCCACCCAAACACAGTGACCCACTCACACTCCCACACCCAAACAAGTGACCCACCCACACCCACTTGCTCAAACACAGTAACCCACTCACACCCCCCACCCAAACACAGTGACCCACTCACTCCCCCTGCCCAAACACAGTGATCCACTATAACCCCCCACCCAAACACAGTGACCCACTCACTCATCCGCCCAAACACAGTGACTCACTCACAACCCCGCCCAAACACAGTGACCCACTCACACCCCCGCCCGAACACAGTGACCCACTCACACCCCCGCCCGAACACAGTGACCCACTCACACCCCCGCCCGAACACAGTGACCCACTCACACCCCACTCCCAAACATAATGACCCCATTACAGCCCTGCCCAAACACAGTGGTCCCCTCACATCCCCCGCCCAAACACAGTGACCCACTCACAACCCCCACCCAAACACAGTGACCCACTCACACCCCCCGCACGAACACAGTGACCCACTCACCCCCCCTCCCAAACAGAGTGATCCCCTTACAACCCTGCCCAAACACAGTGACCCACTCACACTCCCCCATCCAAACACAGTGACCCACTCACACCTCTCACCCAAACACGGTGACCCACTCACACTCCCCCATCCAAACACAGTGACCCACTCACACCTCTCACCCAAACACAGTGACCCACTCACACTCCCCCATCCAAACACAGTGACCCACTCACACCTCTCACCCAAACACGGTGACCGACTCACACTCCCCGCCCAAACACGATGACCCACTCACACCCCCCGCCCAAACACAGTGACCCACCACACCCCCCCACCCAAACACAGTGACCCACTCACACCCCTCACCCAAACACGGTGACCCACTCACACTCCCCGCCCAAACATGATGACCCACTCACACCCCCCACCCAAACACAGTGACCCACTCACACCCCTCACCCAAACACGGTGACCCACTCACACACCCCCACCCAAACCCAGTGACCCACACACTCCTGCCCAAACACAGTGACGCACTCACATCACTGCCCAAACACAGTGACCCCCAACACCCCCCACCCAAACATAGTGACTTACTCACACCCTCCGCCCTTACACAGTGACCCCCACACACTCCCCGCCCAAACACAGTGACCCACACAGTCCCCCCACCAAAACACAGTGACCAACTCACACACCCCCGCCCAAACACAGTGACACACTCACACCCCTGCCTAAACACAGAGACCTCCCACACAGCCCCCACCCAAACATAGTGACCCACTCACACTGCCCCACCCAAACACAGTGACACAGTCACACTCCCGCACCCAAACAAGTGACCCACTCACACCCCCCTGCCCAAATACAGTGACCCACTAAAACCCCCCACCCAAACACAGTGATCCACTCACTCATCCGCCCAAACACAGTGACCCACTCACACTCCTGCCCAAATACACTGACCCACTCACACCCCTGCCCAAACATAGTGACCCACTCACACTCCCGCACCCAAACACAGTGACCCACTCACACTCGCCGCCCAAACACAGTGACCCACTCACACCGCCCGCCCAAACACAGTGACCCACTCACACCGCCCGCCCAAACACAGTGACCCACTCACACCCCTGCCCAAACACAGTGACCCCCACACACTCCCCACCCAAACATAGTGACGCACTCACAATCCCCGCCCAAATACAGTGACCCACTCACACCGCCCGCCCAAACATAGTGATCCACTCACACCCCCGCCCGAACACAGTAACCCACTCACACCCCACTCCCAAACACAGTGACCCACTCACACCACCCTCCCAAACACAATGACCCCCTTACACACCTGCCCAAACACAGTGACCCACTCAAACCCCCCGCCCAAACACAGTGACCCCCTTACACGCCCCCAAACACAGTGGCCCCGTCACACCCCCACCCAAACATAGTGATCCCCTTACACCCCCCGCCCAAACACAGTGACACACTCACAACCCCCACCCAAACACAGTGACCCACTCACACCCCCCGCCCGAACTCAGTGACCCACTCAAACCCCCCGCCCAAACACAGTGACCCCCTTACACCACCCACCCAAACACAGTGACCCCCTCACACGTCCCCAAACACAGTGGCCCCCTCACACCCCCGCACAAACATAGTGACCCCCTTACACCCCCCGCCCAAACACAGTGACCCACTCACACTCCCCGCCCAAACACAGTGACCCACTCACACTCGTGCCCAAACACAGTGACCCACTCACACCCCTGCCCAAACACAGTGACCCCCACACACTCTCCACCCAAACATAGTGATGCACTCACACTCCCCGCCCAAACACAGTGACCCACTCACACCGCCCGCCCAAACATAGTGATCCACTCACACCCCCACCCGAACACAGTGAACCACTCTCACCCCACTCCCAAACACAGTGACCCACTCACATCCCCCCCCGCCCAAACACAGTGACCCCCTTACACGCCCCCAAACACAGTGGCCCCGTCACACCCACGTCCAAACATAGTGATCCCCTTACACCCCCTGCCCAGACACAGTGACACACTCACAACCCCCACCCAAACACAGTGACCCCCCACACAGCCCCCACCCAAACATAGTGACCCACTCACACTGCCCCACCCACACACAGTGACCCACTCACACCCCCTTGCCCAAACACAGTGACCCACTCACACCCGCTGCCCAAGCACAAACACAGTAACCCACTCACACTCCCCACCCAAACACAGTGACCCACTCACACCCCTCACCCAAACACGGTGACCTGCTCACACTCCCCGCCCAAACACGATGACCCACTCACACACCCCCACCCAAACCCAGTGACCCACTCACACCACTGCCCAAACACAGTGACCCCCAACACCCCCCACCCAAACATAGTGACTTACTCACACCCTCCGCCCTTACACAGTGACCCCCACACACTCCCCGCCCAAACACAGTGACCCACACAGTCCCCCCACCAAAACACAGTGACCAACTCACACACCCCCGCCCAAACACAGTGACCCACTCACACCCCTGCCAAAACACAGAGACCTCCCACACAGCCCCCACCCAAACATAGTGACCCACTCACACTGCCCCACCCAAACACAGTGACACAGTCACACTCCCGCACCCAAACAAGTGACCCACTCACACCCCCCTGCCCAAATACAGTGACCCACTAAAACCCCCCACCCAAACACAGTGATCCACTCACTCATCCGCCCAAACACAGTGACCCACTCACACTCCTGCCCAAATACACTGACCCACTCACACCCCTGCCCAAACATAGTGACCCACTCACACTCCCGCACCCAAACACAGTGACCCACTCACACTCCCCGCCCAAACACAGTGACCCACTCACACCGCCCGCCCAAACACAGTGACCCACTCACACCGCCCGCCCAAACACAGTGACCCACTCACACCCCCGCCCAAACACAGTGACCCACTCACAACCCCGCCCGAACACAGTGACCCACTCACAACCCCGCCCAAACACAGTGACCCATTCACACTCCCCGCCCCAACTCAGTGACCCACTCACACCCCTACCCAAACACGGTGACGCACTCACACTCATCCGCCCAAACACGGTGAGCGACACACACTCCTGCTCAAATACAGTGACCCACTCACACTCCTGCCCAAACACAGTGACCCCCTTACACCAGCCACCCAAACACAGTGACCCCCTCACACGTCCCCAAACACAGTGGCCCCCTCACACCCCCGCACAAACATAGTGACCCCCTTACACTCCCCGCCCAAACACAGTGACCCACTCACACCCCTGCCCAAACACAGTGACCCCCACACACTCTCCACCCAAACATAGTGATGCACTCACACTCCCCGCCCAAACACAGTGACCCACTCACACCCCTGCCCAAACACAGTGACCCCCACACACTCTCCACCCAAACATAGTGATCCACTCACACCCCCACCCGAACACAGTGAACCACTCTCACCCCACTCCCAAACACAGTGACCCACTCACCCCCCCCTGCCCAAACACAATGACCCCCTTACACCCCTGCCCAAACACAGTGACCCACTCACACCCCCCCCGCCCAAACACAGTGACCTCCTTACACGCCCCCAAACACAGTGGCCCCGTCACACCCCCGCCCAAACATAGTGATCCCCTTACACCCCCTGCCCAGACACAGTGACACACTCACAACACCCACCCAAACACAGTGACCCACTCACACACCCCACCCGAACACAGTGACCCACTTACACCCCCCTCCCAAACAGAGTGACCCCCTTACACCAGCCACCCAAACACAGTGACCCCCTCACACGCCCCCAAACACAGTGGCCCCCTCACACCCCCCGCACAAACATAGTGACCCCCTTACACGCCCCGCCCAAACACAGTGACACACTCACAACCCCCACCCAAACATAGTGACCCACTCACACCCCTCTCCCAAACAGAGTGACCTCCTTGCACCCCTGCCCAAACATAGTGACCCATTCACACCCCCTGCCCTAATACAGTGACCCACTCACACTCCCCGCTCAAACACAGTGACCCACTCACACCGCC
The DNA here is from genome assembly GCF_047496795.1 of Chiloscyllium punctatum. Classification (NCBI taxonomy): domain Eukaryota; kingdom Metazoa; phylum Chordata; class Chondrichthyes; order Orectolobiformes; family Hemiscylliidae; genus Chiloscyllium; species Chiloscyllium punctatum. The sequence continues at coordinate 112,406,063 of NC_092745.1, read as the reverse complement.
TGCCCAAACACAGTGACCCACTCACACACCCCACTCAATCACAGTGAACACCCCACACCCGCTGCCCATTCACAGTGACCACTCACACCCCTCCGTCCAAACATAGTGACCCCCTCACACCTCCCCACCCAAACACAGATGCACTCAGAACTCCCCGCCCAAACACAGATACCCACTCACAGCCCCCACCCAAACACAGTGACCCACTCACACTCGCCGCCCAAACACAGTGACCCACTCACACCGCCCGCCCAAACACAGTGACCCACTCACACCGCCCGCCCAAACACAGTGACCCACTCACACCCCTGCCCAAACACAGTGACCCCCACACACTCCCCACCCAAACATAGTGACGCACTCACAATCCCCGCCCAAATACAGTGACCCACTCACACCGCCCGCCCAAACATAGTGATCCACTCACACCCCCGCCCGAACACAGTAACCCACTCACACCCCACTCCCAAACACAGTGACCCACTCACACCACCCTCCCAAACACAATGACCCCCTTACACACCTGCCCAAACACAGTGACCCACTCAAACCCCCCGCCCAAACACAGTGACCCCCTTACACGCCCCCAAACACAGTGGCCCCGTCACACCCCCGCCCAAACATAGTGATCCCCTTACACCCCCCGCCCAAACACAGTGACACACTCACAACCCCCACCCAAACACAGTGACCCACTCACACCCCCCGCCCGAACTCAGTGACCCACTCAAACCCCCCGCCCAAACACAGTGACCCCCTTACACCACCCACCCAAACACAGTGACCCCCTCACACGTCCCCAAACACAGTGGCCCCCTCACACCCCCGCACAAACATAGTGACCCCCTTACACCCCCCGCCCAAACACAGTGACCCACTCACACTCCCCGCCCAAACACAGTGACCCACTCACACTCGTGCCCAAACACAGTGACCCACTCACACCCCTGCCCAAACACAGTGACCCCCACACACTCTCCACCCAAACATAGTGATGCACTCACACTCCCCGCCCAAACACAGTGACCCACTCACACCGCCCGCCCAAACATAGTGATCCACTCACACCCCCACCCGAACACAGTGAACCACTCTCACCCCACTCCCAAACACAGTGACCCACTCACATCCCCCCCCGCCCAAACACAGTGACCCCCTTACACGCCCCCAAACACAGTGGCCCCGTCACACCCACGTCCAAACATAGTGATCCCCTTACACCCCCTGCCCAGACACAGTGACACACTCACAACCCCCACCCAAACACAGTGACCCCCCACACAGCCCCCACCCAAACATAGTGACCCACTCACACTGCCCCACCCACACACAGTGACCCACTCACACCCCCTTGCCCAAACACAGTGACCCACTCACACCCGCTGCCCAAGCACAAACACAGTAACCCACTCACACTCCCCACCCAAACACAGTGACCCACTCACACCCCTCACCCAAACACGGTGACCTGCTCACACTCCCCGCCCAAACACGATGACCCACTCACACACCCCCACCCAAACCCAGTGACCCACTCACACCACTGCCCAAACACAGTGACCCCCAACACCCCCCACCCAAACATAGTGACTTACTCACACCCTCCGCCCTTACACAGTGACCCCCACACACTCCCCGCCCAAACACAGTGACCCACACAGTCCCCCCACCAAAACACAGTGACCAACTCACACACCCCCGCCCAAACACAGTGACCCACTCACACCCCTGCCAAAACACAGAGACCTCCCACACAGCCCCCACCCAAACATAGTGACCCACTCACACTGCCCCACCCAAACACAGTGACACAGTCACACTCCCGCACCCAAACAAGTGACCCACTCACACCCCCCTGCCCAAATACAGTGACCCACTAAAACCCCCCACCCAAACACAGTGATCCACTCACTCATCCGCCCAAACACAGTGACCCACTCACACTCCTGCCCAAATACACTGACCCACTCACACCCCTGCCCAAACATAGTGACCCACTCACACTCCCGCACCCAAACACAGTGACCCACTCACACTCCCCGCCCAAACACAGTGACCCACTCACACCGCCCGCCCAAACACAGTGACCCACTCACACCGCCCGCCCAAACACAGTGACCCACTCACACCCCCGCCCAAACACAGTGACCCACTCACAACCCCGCCCGAACACAGTGACCCACTCACAACCCCGCCCAAACACAGTGACCCATTCACACTCCCCGCCCCAACTCAGTGACCCACTCACACCCCTACCCAAACACGGTGACGCACTCACACTCATCCGCCCAAACACGGTGAGCGACACACACTCCTGCTCAAATACAGTGACCCACTCACACTCCTGCCCAAACACAGTGACCCCCTTACACCAGCCACCCAAACACAGTGACCCCCTCACACGTCCCCAAACACAGTGGCCCCCTCACACCCCCGCACAAACATAGTGACCCCCTTACACTCCCCGCCCAAACACAGTGACCCACTCACACCCCTGCCCAAACACAGTGACCCCCACACACTCTCCACCCAAACATAGTGATGCACTCACACTCCCCGCCCAAACACAGTGACCCACTCACACCCCTGCCCAAACACAGTGACCCCCACACACTCTCCACCCAAACATAGTGATCCACTCACACCCCCACCCGAACACAGTGAACCACTCTCACCCCACTCCCAAACACAGTGACCCACTCACCCCCCCTGCCCAAACACAATGACCCCCTTACACCCCTGCCCAAACACAGTGACCCACTCACACCCCCCCCGCCCAAACACAGTGACCCCCTTACACGCCCCCAAACACAGTGGCCCCGTCACACCCCCGCCCAAACATAGTGATCCCCTTACACCCCCTGCCCAGACACAGTGACACACTCACAACACCCACCCAAACACAGTGACCCACTCACACACCCCACCCGAACACAGTGACCCACTTACACCCCCCTCCCAAACAGAGTGACCCCCTTACACCAGCCACCCAAACACAGTGACCCCCTCACACGCCCCCAAACACAGTGGCCCCCTCACACCCCCCGCACAAACATAGTGACCCCCTTACACGCCCCGCCCAAACACAGTGACACACTCACAACCCCCACCCAAACATAGTGACCCACTCACACCCCTCTCCCAAACAGAGTGACCTCCTTGCACCCCTGCCCAAACATAGTGACCCATTCACACCCCCTGCCCTAATACAGTGACCCACTCACACTCCCCGCTCAAACACAGTGACCCACTCACACCGCCTGCCCAAACACAGTGACCCACTCACACACCCCACTCAATCACAGTGAACACCCCACACCCGCTGCCCATTCACAGTGACCACTCACACCCCTCCGTCCAAACATAGTGACCCCCTCACACCTCCCCACCCAAACACAGATGCACTCAGAACTCCCCGCCCAAACACAGATACCCACTCACAGCCCCCACCCAAACACAGTGACCCCCCCACACCCCCCGCCCAAACACAGTGACCCCCCTCACACCCACCGCCCAAGCACAGTGACCCCCCCACAGCCCTTCCCAAACACAGACGCACTCAGAACTCCCTGCCCAAACACAGTGACCCACTCACACCTCCCGCCCAAACTTAGTGACTCCCTCACACCCACTGCCCAAGCACAGTGACACCCCCCACACCCCCTGCCCAAACACAGTGACCCACTCACACCCCCCCAAACACAGTGACCCACTCACACCACCCATGCAAACACAGTGACCCACTCACACCCCTGCCCAAACACAATAACCCCCACACACCCCCTGCCCAAACACAGTGACCCATTCACACCACCCCACACAATCACAGTGATCCACTCATACCCCCCGCCCGAACACAGTGACCCACTTACACCCCCCTCCCAAACAGAGTGACCCCCTTACACCAGCCACCCAAACACAGTGACCCCCTCACACGCCCCCAAACACAGTGGCCTCCTCACACCCCCCGCACAAACATAGTGACCCCCTTACATGCCCCGCCCAAACACAGTGACACACTCACAACCCCCACCCAAACATAGTGGCCCACTCACACCCCCTGCCCGAACACAGTGACCCACTCACACCCCTCTCCCAAACAGAGTGACCCCCTTGCACCCCTGCCCAAACACAGTGACCCACTCACATCCCCCGCCCAAACACAGTGACCCACTCACACAACCCGCTCAAACACAGTGACCCACCCACACCCCGCCCAAACACAGTGACCCACTCACACCCCTCACCCAAACATGGTGATCCACTCGCACTCCCCGCTCAAACACGATGACCCACTCACACCCCCCGTCCAAACACAGTGACCCACCCAGCCACCCCGCCCAAACATGGTGACCCACTCACACACCCCCACCCAAACACAGTGACCCCCACAAACCCCCCACCCAAACACAGTGACTTACTCACACCCTCCGCCCATACACAGTGACCCCCACACACTCCCCGCCCAAACACAGTGACCCACACAGCCCCCCCACCAAAACACAGTGACCAACTCACACACCCCCGCCCAAACAAGGTGACCCACTCACACTCCTGCCCAAATACAGTGACCCACTCACACCCCTGCCAAAACACAGTGACCCCCCACACAGCCCCCACCCAAACATAGTGACCCACTCACACTGCCCCACCCAAATACAGTGACCCACTCACACCCCCTTGCCCAAACACAGTGACCCACTCACACCCGCTGCTCAAGCACAAACACAGTGACCCACTCACTCATCTGCCCAAACACAGTGACCCACTCACACCCCCTGCCCAAGTACAATGACCCACTCACACCCCTGCCAAAACACAGTGACCCCCCACATAACCCCTACCTAAACATAGTGACCCACTCACACTGCCCCACCCAAACACAGTGACACACTCACACTACGGCACCCAATCAAGTGACCCCCTTACACCCCTGCCCAAACACAGTGACCCACTCACTCATCCGCCCAAACACAGTGACCCACTCATACACCCCACCCAAACACAGTGATCCACTCACTCATCCGCCCAAACACAGTGACCCACTCACACCCCCCGCCCAAACAAAGTGACCCACTACACCCCCCACCCAAACACAGTGATCCCCTCACACACACCGCCCAAACACAGTGACCCAGTTACACCCCCTGCCCAAACACAATGACCCACTCACACCCGCTGCCCAAGCACAAACACAGTGACCCACTCACACCTCCCACCCAAACACAGTGACCCCCTCACACCCACTGCCCAAGCACAGTGACACCCCCCACGCCCCCTGCCCAAACACAGTGACCCAGTCACACCATCCCAAACACAGTGACCCACTCACACCCCCCAAGCAAACACAGTGACCCACTCACTCATCCGCCCAAACACAGTGACCAACTCTCACACCCCGCCCAAACACAGTGAACCCCCCACACCCCCTGCTCACTCACATTGACCCCCTCACAGCCCCCACCCAAACACAGTGACACACTCACACTCCCGCCCAATCACAGTGAGCCACTCACTCTCCCTGCCCAAACACAGTGACCCACTCACACCCCCGTTCAAACACAATGACCCACTCACACCCGCTGCCCAAGCACACAGTGACCCACTCACACCTCCCGCCCGAACACAGTGACCCACTCACACACCCCACCCAATCACAGTGACCCCCCCACACCCCTGCTCAATCACAGTGACCCACTCACATGCCCCGCCCAAACACAGTGACCCCCCTCACACCCACCGCCCAAGCACAGTGACCCCCCCACAGCCCTTCCCAAACACAGACGCACTCAGAACTCCCTGCCCAAACACAGTGACCACTCACACCCGCTGCCCAAGCACAAACACAGTGACCCACTCACACCTCCCACCCAAACACAGTGACCCCCTCACACCCACTGCCCAAGCACAGTGACACCCCCCACGCCCCCTGCCCAAACACAGTGACCCAGTCACACCATCCCAAACACAGTGACCCACTCACACCCCCCAAGCAAACACAGTGACCCACTCACTCATCCGCCCAAACACAGTGACCAACTCTCACACCCCGCCCAAACACAGTGAACCCCCCACACCCCCTGCTCACTCACATTGACCCCCTCACAGCCCCCACCCAAACACAGTGACACACTCACACTCCCGCCCAATCACAGTGAGCCACTCACTCTCCCTGCCCAAACACAGTGACCCACTCACACCCCCGTTCAAACACAATGACCCACTCACACCCGCTGCCCAAGCACACAGTGACCCACTCACACCTCCCGCCCGAACACAGTGACCCACTCACACACCCCACCCAATCACAGTGACCCCCCCACACCCCTGCTCAATCACAGTGACCCACTCACATGCCCCGCCCAAACACAGTGACCCCCCTCACACCCACCGCCCAAGCACAGTGACCCCCCCACAGCCCTTCCCAAACACAGACGCACTCAGAACTCCCTGCCCAAACACAGTGACCACTCACACCCGCTGCCCAAGCACAAACACAGTGACCCACTCACACCTCCTGCCCAAACTTAGTGACTCCCTCACACCCACTGCCCAAGCACAGTGACACCCCCCACACCCCCTGCTCAAACACAGTGACCCATTCACACCCCCCCTGCCCAAACACAGTGACCACTCACACCCGCTTCCCAAGCACAAACATAGTGACCCACTCACACCCACAACCCAAACACAGTGACCCACTCACACCCACAACCCAAACACAGTGACCCACACACACCCTCACCCAAACAGAGTACCCCCTCACAGCCCCGCCCGAACACAGTGACCCACTCACACCCCCCTCCCAAACACAGTGACCCCCTTACACCCCTGCCCAAACACAGTGACCCACTCACACCCCCCGCCCAAATACAGTGAGTCCCTTCCCCCCACACCCAAACACAGTGATCCCCTTACAGTCCTGCCCAAACATAGTGACCCACTCACACAACCCCTAAACACAGTGACCCACTTACACACCGCCCAAACACAGAGATCCACTCATACCTCCCACCCAAACACAGTGACTCACTCACACCCCCCGCCCAAAAACAGTGACCCCCTCACTCAACCCACCCAAATACAGTGACCCACTCACACCTCCTGCCCAAAAACAGTGACCCACTCACTCACCCCACCCAAATACAGTGACCCACTCACACCTCCTGCCCAAAAACAGTGACCCCCTCACTCACCCCGCCCAAACACAGTGACCCACTCACACCCCCTGCCCAAACACAGTGACCCACTCACACCCCCTGCCCAAACACAGTGACCCACTCACACTCCTTACCCAAAAACAGTGACCCACTCAGACCCCCTGCCCAAACACAGTGACCCCCACAAACCCCCATCCATAGGGACCCACTCACACTCCCCCACCCAAACACAGTGACCCACTCACACCCGTTGCCCAAGCACAAACACAGTGACCCCCACACACTCCCTACCCAAACACAGTGACCCACTCACACCCGTTGCACAAGCACAAACACAGTGACCCACTCACACTACCGTCAAAACACAGTGATCCACTCACACCCGTTGCCCAAGCACAAACACAGTGACCCCCACACACTCCCTACCCAAACACAGTGACCCACTCACACCCGTTGCACAAACACAAACACAGTGACCCACTCACACTACCGTCTAAACACAGTGACCCACTCACACCCGTTGCCCAAGCACAAACACAGTGACCCCCACACACCCCCCACACAAACACAGTGACTTACTCACACCCTCCACCCATACACAGTGACCTCCACACACTCCCCGCCCAAACACAGTGACCCACACACCCCCCTGCCCAAACACTGTGACCCACACAGCCCCCCCTACCCAACACAGTGAGCCACTCACACCCCCCCGCCCAAACACAGTGACCCACTCACACTCCTGCCCAAATACAGTGACCCACTCACACCCCTGCCCAAACACAGTGACCCCCACACACTCCCCACCCAAACATAGTGACGCACTCACACCGCCCGCCCAAACATAGTGATCCACTCACACCCCCACCCGAACACAGTGACCCACTCACACCCCACTCCCAAACACAGTGACCCACTCACACCCCCCGCCCAAACACAGTGACCCCCTTACACTACCCACCCAAACACAGTGACCCCCTCACACGCCCCCAAACACAGTGGCCCCGTCACACCCCCGCCCAAACATAGTGATCCCCTTACACCCCACGCCCAGACACAGTGACACACTCACAACCCCCACCCAACCACAGTGACCCACTCACACCCCCCGCCCGAACACAGTGACCCACTCACACCCCCCTCCCAAACAGAGTGACCCCCTTACACCAGCTACCCAAACACAGTGACCCCCTCACACGCCCCCAAACACAGTGGCCCCCTCACACCCCCCGCACAAACATAGTGACCCCCTTACACCCCCCGCCCAAACACAGTGACACACTCACAACCCCCACCCAAATATAGTGGCCCACTCACACCCCCTGCCCGAACACAGTGACCCACTAACACCCCTCTCCCAAACAGGGTGACTCCCTTACACCCCCACCCAAACACAGTGACCCACTCACACTCCCTCATCCAAACACGGTTACCCACTCACACTCCCCGCTCAAACACGATGACCCACTCACACACCCCCGCCCAAACACAGTGACCCACACACTCCTGCCCAAACACAGTGACCCACTCACATCACTGCCCAAACACAGTGACCCCCACACACCCCCCACCCAAACACAGTGACTTACTCACACCCTCCGCCCATACACAGTGACCCCACACACTCCCCGCCCAAACACAGTGATCCACACAGCCCCCCCACCAAAACACAGTGACCAACTCACACACCCTCGCCCAAACAAGGTGACCCACTCACACTCCTGCCCAAATACAGTGACCCACTCACACCCCTGCCAAAACACAGTGACCCCCCACACAGCCCCCATCCAAACATAGTGACCCACTCACACTGCCCCACCCAAACACAGTGACCCACTCACACTCCTGCCCAAGTACAGTGACCCACTCACACCCCTGCCAAAACAGTGACCCCCAACATAGCCCCTACCCAAACATAGTGACCCACTCACACTGCCCCACCCAAACACAGTGACACACTCACACTACGGCACCCAATCAAGTGACCCACTCACACCCCCCTCCCAAACACAGTGACCCACTCACTCATCCGCCCAAACACAGTGACCCACTCACTCATCCGCCCAAACACAGTGACCCACTCATACACCCCGTCCAAACACAGTGACCCACTACACCCCCTGCCCAAACACAGTGACCCACTCACACCCCCTGCCCAAACACAGTGATCCCCTCACACACTCCGCCCAAACACAGTGACCCAGTCACACCCCCTGCCCAAACACAGTGACCCAGTCACACTGTCCCAAACACAGTGACCCACTCACACCCCCCATGCAAACACAGTGACCCACTCACTCATCCGCCCAAACACAGTGACCCACTCTCACACCCCGCCCAAACACAGTGAACCCCCCACACCCCCTGCCCACTCACATTGACCCCCTCACAGCCCCCACCCAAACACAGTGACACACTCACACTCCCGCCCAAACACAGTGAGCCACTCACTCTCCCTGCCCAAACACAGTGACCCACTCACATCCCCGTCCAAACACAATGACCCACTCACACCCGCTGCCCAAGGACACAGTGACCCACTCACACCTCCCGCCCGAACACAGTGACCCACTCACACCCCCTGTCCTAACACAGTGAACCCCCACACCCCCCATCCTAACACAGTGACCCACTCACACCCACTGCCCAAGCACAGTGACCTACTCACAGTCCTACCTAAACACAGTGACCCATCCACACCCCCGGCCCTAATACAGTGACCCACTCACACTCCCCGCTCAAACACAGTGACCCACTCACACCCCCTGCTCAAACACAGTGACCCACTCACACCCCCTGCTCAAACACAGTGACCCACTCACACTCACAACCCAAACACAGTGACCCACTCACACCCACAACCCAAACACAGTGACCCACTCACACTCACAACCCAAACACAGTGACCCACACACACCCTCACCCAAACACAGTACCCCCTCACACTCACAACCCGAACACAGTGAACACCCCACACCCGCTGCCCATTCACAGTGACCCACTCACACCCCTCCGTCCAAACATAGTGACCCCCTCACACCTCCCCACCCAAACACAGATGCACTCAGAACTCCCCGCCCAAACACAGATACCCACTCAAGGCCCCCACCCAAACACAGTGACCCCCCCACACCCCTGCTCAATCACAGTGACCCACTCACATCCCCCGCCCAAACACAGTGACCCCCCTCACACCCACTGCCCAAGCACAGTGACCTCCCCACAGCCCTTCCCAAACTCAGACGCACTCAGAACTCCCTGCCCAAACACAGTGGCCCACTCTCACACCCCGCCCAAACACAGTGAACCCCCCACACCCCCTGCCCACTCACATTGACCCCCTCACAGCCCCCACCCAAACACAGTGACACACTCACACTCCCGCCCAAACACAGTGAGCCACTCACTCTCCCTGCCCAAATACAGTGACCCACTCATACCCCTGTCCAAACACAATGACCCACTCACAGCCGCTGCCCAAGCACACAGTGACCCACTCACACCTCCCGCCCGAACACAGTGACCCACTCACACCCCCTGTCCTAACACAGTGAACCCCCACACCCCCCATCCTAACACAGTGACCCACTCACACCCACCGCCCAAGCACAGTGACCTACTCACAGTCCTACCTAAACACAGTGACCCATTCACACCCCCGGCCCTAATACAGTGACCCACTCACACTCCCCGCTCAAACACAGTGACCCACTCACATCGCCTGCCCAAACACAGTGACCCACTCACACACCCCACACAATCACAGTGACCCACTCACACCCCCCACCCGAACACAGTGACCCACTTGCACCCCCCTCCCAAACAGAGTGACCCCCTTACACCAGCCACCCAAACACAGTGACCCCCTCACACGCCCCCAAACACAGTGGCCCCCTCACACCCCCCGCACAAACATAGTGACCCCCTTACACGCCCCGCCCAAACACAGTGACACACTCACAACCCCCACCCAAACATAGTGGCCCACTCACACCCCCTGCCCGAACACAGTGACCCACTCACACCCCTCTCCCAAACAGAGTGACCTCCTTGCACCCCCGCCCAAACATAGTGACCCATTCACACCCCCTGCCCTAATACAGTGACCCACTCACACTCCCCGCTCAAACACAGTGACCCACTCACACCGCCTGCCCAAACACAGTGACCCACTCACACACCCCACCCAATCACAGTGAACACCCCACACCCGCTCCCCATTCACAGTGACCCACTCACACCCCTCCGTCCAAACATAGTGACCCCCTCACACCTCCCCATCCAAACACAGATGCACTCAGAACTCCCCGCCCAAACACAGATACCCACTCACAGCCTCCACCCAAACACAGTGACCCCCCCACACCCCTGCTCAATCACAGTGACCCACTCACATCCCCCGCCCAAACACAGTGACCCCCCTCACACCTCCCGCCCAAACTTAGTGACCCACTCACACCCCTGCCCAAACACAATAACCCACACACACCCCCTGCCCAAACACAGTGACTCACTCACACCCGCTGCCCAAGCACAAACACAGTGACCCACTCACACCCACAACCCAAACACAGTGACCCTCTTACACTCACAACCCAAACACAGTGACCCACACACACCCTCACCCAAACACAGTACCCCCTCACACTCACAACCCGAACACAGTGAACACCCCACACCCACTGCCCATTCACAGTGACCCACTCACACCCCTCCGTCCAAACATAGTGACCCCCTCACACCTCCCCACCCAAACACAGATGCACTCAGAACTCCCCGCCCAAACACAGATACCCACTCAAGGCCCCCACCCAAACACAGTGACCCCCCCACACCCCTGCTCAATCACAGCGACCCACTCACATCCCCCGCCCAAACACAGTGACCCCCCTCACACCCACCGCCCAAGCACAGTGACCTCCCCACAGCCCTTCCCAAACTCAGACGCACTCAGAACTCCCTGCCCAAACACAGTGGCCCACTCTCACACCCCGCCCAAACACAGTGAACCCCCCACACCCCCTGCCCACTCACATTGACCCCGTCACAGCCCCCACCCAAACACAGTGACACACTCACAGTCCCGCCCAAACACAGTGAGCCACTCACTCTCCCTGCCCAAATACAGTGACCCACTCATACCCCTGTCCAAACACAATGACCCACTCACACCCGCTGCCTAAGCACACAGTGACCCACTCACACCTCCCGCCCGAACACAGTGACCCACTCACACCCCCTGTCCTAACACAGTGAACCCCCACACCCCCCATCCTAACACAGTGACCCACTCACACCCACCGCCCAAGCACAGTGACCTACTCACAGTCCTACCTAAACACAGTGACCCATTCACACCCCCTGCCCTAATACAGTGACCCACTCACACTCCCCGCTCAAACACAGTGACCCACTCACACCGCCTGCCCAAACACAGTGACCCACTCACACACCCCACACAATCACAGTGACCCACTCACACCCCCCACCCGAACACAGTGACCCACTTACACCCCCCTCCCAAACAGAGTGACCCCCTTACACCAGCCACCCAAACACAGTGACCCCCTCACACGCCCCCAAACACAGTGGCCCCCTCACACCCCCCGCACAAACATAGTGACCCCCTTACACGCCCCGCCCAAACACAGTGACACACTCACAACCCCCACCCAAACATAGTGGCCCACTCACACCCCCTTCCCGAACACAGTGACCCACTCACACCCCTCTCCCAAACAGAGTGACCTCCTTGCACCCCTGCCGAAACATAGTGACCCATTCACACCCCCTGCCCTAATACAGTGACCCACTCACACTCCCCGCTCAAACACAGTGACCCACTCACACCGCCTGCCCAAACACAGTGACCCACTCACACACCCCACCCAATCACAGTGAACACCCCACACCCGCTCCCCATTCACAGTGACCCACTCACACCCCTCCACCCAAACACAGTGACCCCCCCACACCCCTGCTCAATCACAGTGACCCACTCACATCCCCCGCCCAAACACAGTGACCCCCCTCACACTCACCGCCCAAGCACAGTGACCCCCCCACAGCCCTTCCCAAACACAGACGCACTCAGAACTCCCTGCCCAAACACAGTGACCCACTCAAGGCCCCCACCCAAATACAGTGACCCCCCCCACACCCCTGCTCAATCACAGTGACCCACTCACATCCCCCGCCCAAACACAGTGACCCCCCTCACATCTACCGCCCAAGCACAGTGACCCCCCCACAGCCCTTCCCAAACACAGACGCACTCAGAACTCCCTGCCCAAACACAGTGACCACTCACGCCCGCTGCCCAAGCACAATCACAGTGACCCACTCACACCCACAACCCAAACACAGTGACCCACTCACACCTCCCGCCCAAACTTAGTGACCCACTCACACCCCTGCCCAAACACAATAACCCACACACACCCCCTGCCCAAACACAGTGACCCATTCACACCCACAACCCAAACACAGTGACCCAACTCACAGTCACAACCCAAACACAGTGACCCACACACACCCTCACCCAAACCCAGTACCCCCTCACACTCACAACCCGAACACAGTGAACACCCCACACCCGCTGCCCATTCACAGTGACCCACTCACACCCCTCCGTCCAAACATAGTGACCCCCTCACACCTCCCCACCCAAACACAGATGCACTCAGAACTCCCCGCCCAAACACAGATACCCACTCAAGGCCCCCACCCAAACACAGTGACCCCCCTACACCCCTGCTCAATCACAGTGACCCACTCACATCCCCCGCCCAAACACAGTGACCCCCCTCACACCCACCGCCCAAGCACAGTGACCTCCCCACAGCCCTTCCCAAACTCAGACGCACTCAGAACTCCCTGCCCAAACACAGTGGCCCACTCTCACACGCCGCCCAAACACAGTGAACCCCCCACACCCCCTGCCCACTCACATTGACCCCCTCACAGCCCCCACCCAAACACAGTGACACACTCACACTGCCCAAACACAGTGAGCCACTCACTCTCCCTGCCCAAATACAGTGACCCACTCATACCCCTGTCCAAACACAATGACCCACTCACACCCGCTGCCCAAGCACACAGTGACCCACTCACACCTCCCGCCCGAACACAGTGACCCACTCACACCCCCTGTCCTAACACAGTGAACCCCCACACCCCCCATCCTAACACAGTGACCCACTCACACCCACCGCCCAAGCACAGTGACCTACTCACAGTCCTACCTAAACACAGTGACCCATTCACACCCCCGGCCCTAATACAGTGACCCACTCACACTCCCCGCTCAAACACAGTGACCCACTCACACTCCTGCCCAAATACACTGACCCACTCACACCCCTGCCCAAACACAGTGACCCATTCACACCCCCTGCCCTAATACAGTGACCCACTCACACTCCCCGCTCAAACACAGTGACCCACTCACACCGCCTGCCCAAACACAGTGACCCACTCACACACCCCACACAATCACAGTGACCCACTCACACCCCCCACCCGAACACAGTGACCCACTTACACCCCCCTCCCAAACAGAGTGACCCCCTTACACCAGCCACCCAAACACAGTGACCCCCTCACACGCCCCCAAACACAGTGGCCCCCTCACACCCCCCGCACAAACATAGTGACCCCCTTACACCCCCCGCCCAAACACAGTGACACACTCACAACCCCCACCCAAACATAGTGGCCCACTCACACCCCCTGCCCGAACACAGTGACCCACTCACACCCCTCTCCCAAACAGAGTGACCTCCTTGCACCCCTGCCCAAACATAGTGACCCACTCACATTCCCCGCTCAAACACAGTGACCCACTCACACTCCCTGCTCAAACACAGTGACCCACTCACACCGCCTGCCCAAACACAGTGACCCACTCACACACCCCACCCAATCACAGTGAACACCCCACACCCGCTCCCCATTCACAGTGACCCACTCACACCCCTCCGTCCAAACATAGTGACCCCCTCACGCCTCCCCATCCAAACACAGATGCACTCAGAACTCCCGCCCAAACACAGATAACCCACTCACAGCCTCCACCCAAACACAGTGACCCCCCCACACCCCTGCTCAATCACAGTAACCCACTCACATCCCCCGCCCAAACACAGTGACCCCCCTCACACCCACCGCCCAAGCACAGTGACCCCCCGACAGCCCTTCCCAAACACAGATGCACTCAGAACTCCCTGCCCAAACAGAGTGACCACTCACACCCGCTGCCCAAGCACAAACACAGTGACCCACTCACACCTCCCGCCCAAACTTAGTGACTCCCTCACACCCACTGCCCAAGCACAGTGACACCCCCACACCCCCTGCCCAAACACAGTGACACCCCCACACCCCCTGCCCAAACACAGTGACCCACTCACACCCCCCCAAACACAGTGACCCACTCACACCACTCATGCAAACACAGTGACCCACTCACACCCCTGCCCAAACACAATAACCCACACACACCCCCTGCCCAAACACAGTGACTCACTCACACCCCCCCTGCCCAAACACAGTGACCACTCACACCCGCTGCCCAAACACAGTGACCCACTCACACCCCCTGCCCAAACACAGTGAATCACTCACACCCCCTGCCCAAACACAGTGAATCACTCACACCCCCTGCCCAAACACAGTGACCCATTCACACCCCCCCTGCCCAAACACAGTGACCCACTCACACCCACAACCCAAACACAGTGACCCACTCACACCCACAACCCAAACACAGTGACTCACACACACCCTCACCCAAACACAGTACCCCCTCACAGCCCCGCCCGAACACAGTGACCCACTCACACCTCCCTCCCAAACACAGTGACCCCCTTATACCCCTGCCCAAACACAGTGACCCACTCACACCCCCCGCCCAAATACAGTGAGTCCCTTCCCCCCACACCCAAACACAGTGATCCCCTTACAGTCCTGCCCAAACATAGTGACCCACTCACACAACCCCTAAACACAGTGACCCATTTACACCCCCGCCCAAACACAGTGATCCACTCATACCTCCCACCCAAACACAGTGACCCACTCACACCCCCCGCCCAAACACAATGACCCACTCACACCCCCCGCCCAAACACAGTGACCCACTCACACCCCCTGCCCAAACACAGTGACCCACTCACACCCCCTGCCCAAACACAGTGACCCACTCACACTCCCTGCCCAAACACAGTGACCCACTCACACCCCCTACCCAATCACAGTGACCCACTCACACTCCCTGCCCAAACACGGTGACCCACTCACACCCCCTACCCAAACACAGTGATCCACTCATACCTCCCACCCAAACACAGTGACCCACTCACACCCCCCGCCCAAACACAGTGACCCACTCACACCCCCTGCCCAAACACAGTGACCCACTCACACCCCCTGCTCAAACACAGTGACCCACTCACACTCCCTACCCAAACACAGTGACCCACTCACACCCCCTACCCAAACACAGTGACTCATCGCCCAGCCCAAACAGCCATATGTGGTTCTGTGGTTGTTTGATGGGAGGAGTAAATTTCTTCAGATTCTCAGTCATGTTACTGTAAGATCACTGCTCACACAGCACTATCCCTGTATGTGGCAGTGATGTTCTGATTTAGAAGACAGATCGTTGAACATTTATGTCGTCACTGTGAAGTCTGTGATTCTCTATGTTGTCAACATTAAATAGACCTCTTATGCTTAACAAGTCATCTCACCTTGGTCCTCTGGAAGTATAGTGATTTCAACCTTAACTAAGTTCTCTGCTCTTTGCCTCCTGACAATTTGATCATTTACGGACAGTCTCTGGGCAGATGTTTACTTCTGGACCTGTCGTCCTCTGGGAAATTGTTAACCTTCTCCAATTTTTCTGATGACGTTGAAGTTTAGACATGTGTGCAAGTTCACAAATCAAGTTGGTTGATAATGAATGACGGACATGAACCTTGGGTCGAAAAGCATGAAACTGCTTCTCCAGTGCTATTGTGGGTGTACCTAAACAAATGAATTTTAACCGTTCAAGAAGGGAGCTCATCACTACCTTCTCAAAGATAACTGAGCTTGGGCAATGAATGATGGCCCCACCATCACATCCCATTAATGATTTAAAAACAGAATCATTTGCATTGCATTGCAGTGCAACTTGTAGCATTCCTATTATTTTGACAGTTACTCCATCTGCACCATTTAGGCTATAACTTATAGTCCCTTAGCCATGATAACTAGTTTGGTAGGACAGTGACACTTGGTCCTGTATCAAACACAAGATTAACAGGATTTAATGTAGACAAATTATCTCCCTTTTGGTTTGTCTAGATTCATTAATTTTGTTAGAAATGCCTTCCATATCTCCTCTAATTGAGGAATCTCGTCAAATGCAGATACCTTCCCAATGATTGTGTGTGTCCTATTGCAGAGATCATTACATGTGTTAACACAACTTTCATTGTTTTGAAAGTGTGTATTACTTCTGTACATTTTTTGGAAGTGACCCAGAGCTTTACAAATGCATTATTCTTTCATGATGGCTGGGAATTGTCCATCCCTGGGATTGTGTTGTGCTTGTTGACACTTTTCTTTGCATCTCGTGTTGGGCTTGTTCTCTGTGTAGATTTGCCAGATGCCTTTTTAGAATATCCATGCATTATATAGTGAATAAACTCTGCTTTCATTTTGAGGGAGTGTTGCTCTTCCCCCTCCCAAGATCTGTCTTCTGAGTCTTTTTGGTTTTTGCTTGCAGCAGAAGTTGACTAACTTTCTGTAAAGTTACATCTTCTTTGTAAGAAGCCTGACAAACATTTCATCAGAAACTTCAACAACAAATTCTGTCACCTAGAAGTTCTGATTTCAAGGCTCCAAAGTCACAGTTTTCCCCAAATTTGTTGAAAAGTCTGGCAGGTGGACTTGTGTTTCGATCAGCGTGGTGCTGAAAAAGCACAGCAGGTCAGGCAGCATCCGAGGAGCAGGAAAATCGACGTTTCGGGCAAAAGCCCTTCATCAGGAACTCTGGTTTCCAGCATCTGCAGTCCTCACTTTTGCCTAAGTGGGACTTGTGCCAGTCTAGAGTAGGTCTTTGTCAGTGTCGGTCCTTTTGTACTATACAATTTTATGATAGACAGCTTTTGAAAATGTTTGCATTGGTTTCTTTATCCAGTATCCCTATTCTGCTCTCTGGGGTTGCTCACCTTTATCAGGTTTTCCCACCTTCTATAGCTAAGATGGAGGTTTTCCGCTTCTTCCCAGTTAGTATAGACATTTTACCAAGTTCCACAGACCTGTTAGATTAAGTTTGTTGGCTGAAGTATTTATATATTTTCCCATTTAAATCACAGCTCAATTATCGAGTCTTACTCCTTTTAAATCTTTAATTTTTCCTGGCTTCTCTTCTTCTGTTGGACTCGTAAGCTAAATTTCCTTAAATTTGCTTCTTTTCATCTTAAACAAATTCTGAGGCCTTCCCAATTCTGTGACTCCCCTTTAAATTTCTTTTCTGGCTGTGGCCTCGTGGAGGCAAATGTTGGTGGTGGTATAAAGAGATGTGAGAACTCTCTTTTATTTTCCCTTTCTGCTCATTACACATTTATTCATAAAGTTATTCCCTTAGTAACCATTGCCACTATTTCTTGGAATTTTCAGTTTCTCCTTAAAGAGCCTTCTTCACTAAAGTCTGTGTATTTTCTGAGTTTGCCTGGCCTTTCCATCTTTTCCTAGTCTATGCTCTTATTGCAGTACTTTTTAATGATTTCTGAATGAGCTTTTGCCTTCGATGTGCTGAACTTGCAATTATGCTGCTTCCTAAGCTGTTGCTGTCCCAGTCTCACAAACTGCTTGTCGTAGCTGACTGACAGTCTGGGGTTTCTTAAAGTGGCAATGCTCTTAAAGTGGTAAATTAACTTGCTTGTTTTTTCTCTGGGTCTTCTGGATTTCTTCCCTTCATATTGGGGGTTAGATCTGCACTGCTGAAATATATGATATCATTCCAGATGACCACTTCTGCTACTTTGAGTCAATTTTCACTTCTATCAGTATGGAGTACAAGTTTCATGGTTGTTTGAGATAATTTCCCTGCCAACGCCTCTCCTTTGACTTTATTTTGTTGTGGGTCTCTCTGGTAAGAAGTGGTAGCATAGACATGACTGTAGAGTATCTAAAGAAATACTGTTCTCACTTAATAGGAAAATTAATTGCATGATGGCAACAATACATTCAATCTGGTATATTGGGGTGGCACGATGGCATAGTGGTTAGCACTGCTGCCTCACAGCACCAGGGTCCCAGGTTCAATTCCAGCCTCAGGTGACTGTCTGTGTGGAGTTTGCACATTCTCCTCATGTCTGCGTGGGTTTGCTCCGGTTTCCTCCCACAGTCCAAAGATGTGCAGGTCAGGTGAATTGGCCATGTTAAATTGCCCATGGTGTTAGAGGGAAATGGGTCTGGGTGGGTTACTCTTCGGAGGGTCGGTGTGGACTGGTTGGGCCGAAGGGCCTGTTTCCACACTGTAGGTAATCTAATCAAAAATAATCGCAAGAGCTAAAGAAAACTGGCACAGAGACATCTGCTCCCTCTGGAACTGGAGTAGACTCATTGTCTCGACTCATAGGCTGTATGACATCAGTAAAATGAATGTAGCATATATAAACATGCATGTTAACTGAGAACCATGACTATGTTTGTGGGTTTTGGTTAATTATTAGTTACTGTAGTGCATCTTGTTTATGGTCCCCTCTGTTGCCACTTTGCACCAATGGTGGGAGAGGGTGAGTATTCAAGCTGGTGGAGGATATGCCAAACAGGTGGCCTGCTTCGTCCTGGATGGTGTCATGCTCTAGAAGATGCATTTATCAAGGTACATGGAAGAGTATCCATCACAGTACTGACTACTACCTTGTAAATGGTGGAAAGACTCCAAGACATCACGTGGCAAATTACCTGCTACAGCCTTGGGCCTTCTCCTGCAATCAGACTTTGTTAACCTGGTTCCGTGATGTTTCTGGTGAACACTATGAAGTTGATGATCATTTGGTAGTACTGCATTTGAGCATTGTTGACAAAAGATACATTTTATCAAAGCTTTTCATCTTGCATGCATCAGGACAACTTTCAAGAATACAAGAAGTGGAGAAAAGATGCCAACCAATCAATCCTCTCCTCTCATTCAATCGGGATGTTGTTTCTTCTTTTTGTTGATAGTATTGCAAATTATTCTGATGAGCACACGATGAATAGTTATGACAAAATGTGTATTCCTTTCAGCAATTCTCAAGTTGATACTGCAGGATTCAGTGAGGGCAATGTCAAGAATACAATATTTGATTCTGTCTCATTGGTGATGGTTATTTCTTGGCATATGTTGAGGCAGCAGTGGCCCAGTGGTATTATCACTATTAATCCAGAGACCCAGTAATGTTCTGGGGACCTGGGCTTGAGTCCTGCCATGGCAGATGGTGGAATTTGTCTTCAATGAAAATATGGAATTAAGAATCTAATGATGACCATAAAACTATTGTCAATCATCAGAAAACCCTGTCTGGCTCACTAAAGCCCCTTAGGGAAGGAAGCTGCTGTCCTTGATTGGTCTGGCCTACATGTACCTCCAGACCCACATCGTTGTAGTTGACTCTTGACTGCTGTCTGGGCAATTAGAGATGGGCAATAAGTTCTGGCCTAGCCAGAGATATCCACATGCTGTGAATGAAAAAAAAATCTGTGGCTCAGATGTTACTTGTTACTGCTTAACCCAAACCTGATTGTCTACAGGTCATACTGTGATTGGCATGAACCATTCAGTTTCTGACGGTTGTGGATGGCACATGTAAAGACCATTGTCATTTTCTGAACGTTGTACTAAATGTGAGAAAGACATACTGTTTTAGCCCAAAAGACTGAGCAAAGAGATGGTTGCTGTTTTAAAGATCATATTTAATGGAACACATTGAGTCTTGCATTTACAATTTTCCTTAATTCAAGTAGTGGGAAGGCTGTTGACACCTCGGCTCTGTGGGTGTGTCCCCAGAGTAGTTTTTGTCCAGTGACAGACTTCTGATTAGCTTTTCAACCAATACCAGATGTGCATACTCGGGAGCTCTCAGTACAGTAACAACCTTTTGATTGGTTCCTGTTGGTCTTTCTCAGGATGGCAGCCGGTGACAAGTGGTATTCTGCAATTTTTCACTTTATACAATAACGATCTAGGTGAAGTAACTGAGGGCATTCTGGCTAAGTTTGCAGATGATACAAAGAAAGGTAGAGGGACAGGTAGCATTGAGGAGGCTGGGAGGCCGCAGAAGGATTTGGACAGGTTAGGAGAGTGGGCAAAGAAATGGCGGATGGAATACAATGTGGGAAAGTGTGAGATCATACACTTTGATAGGAAGAATAGAGGCATGGATTATTTTCTAGATGGGACAAAAATTCAGAAGTCTGAAGTGTAAAGAGACTTGGGAGTTCTAGTCCAGGATTCTCTCAAGGTAAACCTGTAGGTTGAGTCAGTAGTTAGGAAGGCAAATCAATGATGGCATTTATTTTGAGAGGACTTGAATGTAAAAGCAGAGATGTACTTCTGAGGTGCTATCAGGCTCCAGTCAGACTACATTTGGAGTACAGTGCGCCGTTTTGAGCTCCATATCTCAGGAAGGATGTAGAGGCCTTGGAGCATGTTCAGAAGAGGTTCATGAGAATGGTCCCAGGAATGAAAGTCGTAATATATGAGGAACGTTTGAGGATGCTGGGACTATACTCGATGGAGTTTAGAAGGATGAGGGGGGATCTAATTGAAACTTACAGAATATTGAATGGCCTGGACAGAGTAGATGTTGGGAAGATATTTCCATTGGTAGGAGAGACTCAGACCCGAGGGCACGGCCTTGGAGTAAAGGGAAGAATTTTTAGAATGGAGATAAGGAGAAACTCCTTCAGCTAGAGAGTGGTGAATCATTGGAATTCTTTGCTACAGAAGGCTGTGTAGGGCAGGTCATTGAGTATTTTTAAGACTGAGAAAGATAGGTTATTGATTGTCAAGAGGATCAAGGGTTATGGGGAGAAAGCAGCAGAATGGGGTTGAGAAACTTATCAGCGATGATTGAATAGTGGAGCAGACTCCATTCACTGAATAGCCCAATTTCTGCTTTTATGTCTTATGGTCTCTTGTCCTCAAAGAGTTGGAAAGAAATGGAGGGAAGTAGAAGAAAACACCTTATTGACCCTCAGAATCCAGGCTGGTGCCAAAACTGTGCTTTAATGTTTTGCTCTGGTCCTTCATCGCCCAAACTATTTCTGCCTTGTCTCTTTGTATGTCTGTTTGTATGTGTATGGGATTTTTTTTAAAGGGTAGGGTTTAATTTTTAGAGAGTTATAGGTTAACAATTTGTGTTTCTTTTATACAACTGTTAAGAACAATGTTAAAAATCACACAACACCAGGTTATAGTCCAACAGGTTTAATTGGAAGCACACTAGCTTTCGGAGCGACGCTCCTTCATCAGGTGGTAGTCCTGATTTTTAAGCTAGTGTGCTTCCAATTAAACCTGTTGGACTATAACCTGGTGTTGTGTGATTTTTAACTTTGTACACCCCAGTCCAACACCGGCATCTCCAAATTAAGAACAATGTTTGCAATGAATAGCTGTTTTCTTGTTAACTACAGAAACCTGGTGAGTATTTTCTTTTAACCTGGCTTCATTCGTTATACTTTGGATAGTTTGATTAAATCTTTTCATATTTTTGATGACTCTGGAGATAGTGGATCTTGATTTCTAGCGTACTACCCAGTGAGTTCTGCCATATTAAAGATCATATAGCCAGTGCGCAAACCTCTTCACTTTCAACTTAAACATGGAAGCAAGGTTATTGAAGCAGTCGATTATAGTTATGTCTTGAACACTGCTCAGCGAAACTCCAACATTAATGTCCTGGAAGATTATCACAGGGAACTAGAAACATCTCCTTTTGTGCTGGAAGTGACTCCAGTCAGTGAAGAGTTTCCTCTGATTTATATTGACCTCAACTTTACAAGGGCTGCTTGATGCCAAACATGTTCAAATGCTACCACTATTGATAGCTATGTAATGTGAACGTACACTGCCTAACTTGCTTATTGATGAAACCTATACTTCTGTTACCTAGAATGTCTTAGCAATCCAAAAAAACTGGTTGAGTACAAGATAGACTCTTTAGCAATAATGTAATATTAAATTAAAGAACATATATTTATATAGTGCCTTATCACATCTCAAAAATATATACATTTTTAATGAGGTAGAGAAGCAGTACTACAGAGTAGAGTATATGCTGCAATTTCTGATACCTGTAAAATGTAAATCCTAATATTTAATATACAAGTGCACTGATTTTCAAGGTCTGGATCCAATATTTATGATGTGCATTGATAGCAGTCGTAGAAGGTACATAGTTATTTTCAGAATCCTCAGAGCACTCTCCCGTTCACAGTTGTCTTCAAAAATTACTTTTGATTGGTCTGAAGTGACATAATGTTCTAGTAAGTACAAATAACTGCAGCTTTTAAAAGTCAACCTTTTTCTCTTCCATATAAAACTTCAACTTGAGATGAGAAAAGCACATTAAAGAGTATTTTTTTCACAATTTTCCCTATATTGATATTTGCACAGTATTTAAGGTTCCCTCCACTCACGCACATGCATACAAGAGTGGTTGAACTAACCTGATAATTACAAATATATGAATGGTAATGTGTGTTGTTGAATGCAGCCAGTTCCTTCGATCAATCAGCACTCTGGTGCTGGACTTTTAAGAGTGTAAGCTTCAGTCAGAACTATAAGGGATGCTATTAATTATAGAGTTGAGACATTTATGGCACAAGAGGAGACCATTCAGTCCATCAGGTCCATGTTGGAAATATGAACGAATAGAAAATGTTAAGAAATCACACAAAAATAAATACAAAAAAATAAATTGTTATGAAATCTTCTCCAAATCTGGTCGACATGGTGATATATGCCAATAGCTAAAGAAAGACTGACTTTTATTGATTCAGGTATACAACATCTCAAATGTTTTAGGGTTCACAAGCAATCTATTCTCTTGAAATTCATTGGTTAGTGTTTAATTAGTAAATCACTGGGTTGTATGCAACAGGGAGATAAATCTGCTTTTGGTGATGCTGGTTAAGAAACCAGTTGAATACAACATTGGCAATATTGCTGCTCTTCTTCAAATAATGTCATTGGATTCTTATTGTCTGCCTCAACCATGAAACCAACACAAACTCAGGTAATTATCGCATTAAAAAGTCCGGTGCTTAAACAATTATCGCATTAAAAAGTCCGGTTCATGTCTTCTGGGATTGTACTCTCAATGCTTGGAGTGTGTCTTGGACATACAATATAAGACCAACTAACAAAATGGGGCTTGAAATTGGCAATTTTAAAACTCTTTTCAAAAAATCATGTGCTCAACACATAGAGGATGCACATACTGCCATTATCAGTACATACAGCATTGCTGTTTCTGGAGATTGGAGGGTTGCAAAATACTTATGCCAACAGCTAGAAATTTGGACTGATTGTTGGAACAGAACAGAGGGAGGTGTACTATTCATCAATATCATCTGCACTTTCCCTGACTTTAAAGTGCAGGATGATGATAATGAGTGCATAGAATGAAAAAAAAAATGTTCCATTGTCCAGCAATGACATACCTCACATTGATGGAACAGAAAATTCACCGAAACTAGATAGCGGTTAAGTCTTGTTCATATTATTTTTAAAATGTTCAGACTGTTCCATGAGAGACCTTCAGCAAAGCCTCTGGATCACAGTTCTTTTTGTAAATTGTGCAGTCAATTTTAAAAGTAGCGTATCCTCTAAAGATGACTAGGTTCAATTACCCTTTAAAAAAGAACCTGAGCTATAATGGTTCTTTATGAATTTTGTTCTCATTAAAGTTGAAAGTGTCAGCCTTGGAATTTGGACACTCTTGCACTTTAAAAACCCATTTATTACAATCAAACATTGCCATCTCTTTTTTGAAATTGGAAACTGAATGCAAGCCAAAGCTGAGTATTTTCTTGAATTGGGAGGAGATGTCAAGGGGTATCCCACAAGGATCTGTGTTGGAGCCTTAATGATTCATTATTTTTCATTGTTCACTTAGATAACAGAATGGCAAGCCATTTATACAACTCCAAGTAAAGAGCTGAAATGTACAATTAAAGAGATGTTAATAGATTAAATGAGTGGATGAAAGTGTGGAATTCAATCCAGTAAAGTGTGATGCCATCCATTTTGAATAAAAGAAAGATACATTGGAGTATTATTTAAGTGGTGGAAAGTGTTGGGGAAAGATGTCAAAGAGGAGTCTCCAATCTGTGTCCAGCAGTACAAGTTCATTTTTTTCAGACCTCCTTTACAACGCGCGTTGGAGAGGCCAGAGACCGCTCTGAATCTGGCTTTCACGTGGAGCCCAGTTGGTCTCTTAGTGATCAGTGATGTTCTACCTTTCCCAATAACGCACAGGATATTTATACATTCTGGGTTACAATACTTACATGCAACATTGAGATCAGTGCTTACCACCACCCCTCTGACTATTACGTCCCTCCCCAGACATTTGTCAGCTACATCATACTGAGTTGGTGCTGTCAGGTACCTGGTGAAGCTCCGATTATTTATTTTCCTGACATCATAACGACTAAGTAATGTTTTGCATATGTCCCCTTGCAGTGTTTTCTGTTTTCTGGTGTCCTTTCATAAGGTTATCTGTTTATAGGAAGGGTTTGGAGGGATATGGGCCGGGTGCTGGCAGGTGGGACTAGATTGGGTTGGGATATATGGTCGCCAAGGGTCTGTTTCCATGCTGTACATCTCTATGACTCTACAGAACAAACTTGGTTATCTGAAAGCCGCTGAATTGAATTTCGGATTATCAAAGTCCGTAAAAACATTATCCGTTATCCGAACAACAAACCCCCTACCCATTTTATGTGGATAACCGAGATTGTTCTGTATATCTTTGTTACACGGCATTAGGTCCTTGGTGTTTACACTATTTGCTCTTCAGCTCCACCCCGCTGATGGGATGTGGTCTTATCTCAACTATCTACAGCTATTTGTCTAGAAGAATTCAGTTGAATTCCTGAACATTAATTTTTTTAGTTGCATTTATAATTTCAGTATACCTTCATATATAATATGTAACGAGAATTACTGGAAAGCCTTTGATTATGGTCTGATCAGGCTTTCCCTTCTACATTTTACTAAATGACAAGTTTTCTCTTTCCCACTAAGACTGCTATGAGGCACTTCATTATCTGATCTGGTTGCCATGACCATGAAGGCTATGAATCTGACTGTGGAAACTGCTGCCTCAACTAACAATTCTCTTCAGCAATGGGCAACTCCAACAGAAAGCAAGCAATTGGAGGTCCACTGAATTTTATGTGTATATGTCAGAGGTGAGGTCCAAAAATAGTCAAAAAGACTAAATGAATGTTTAGTAATTAGAACCAGAGAACTGGAAAATGAGGGGAAATGAGTTTTGCTCCATCTATGTAGGCAGTTGATTACTCTATTTTAGTGTGCTATGTTCAGAACCAGGCACTGTGCCTTAAGGAAGATATATTAGGCTTGGAAGGAATGCAATACAGACACAATATGAGCAGAAGTAGGCTATTCAGCCCCTCGAGCCTGTTCTGTCAGTCAATATAATCATGGTTCCCCTGTTCATGTTTTGAATTCCAGATTGCAATCTATCCCCGATAACCCTTAACTTTGTTGTCAATCAAGTGTTTATTTACCTCTGCTTTAAAAAACATTTAATTACCCCGCCTCCACTATCTTCTGAGGCGAAGTGTTCCAAATTTGCATAACCTGTGAGTGAAAGAAAATTATCCTTGTCTCTGTCCTAAAAGGATGGCCTCTAATTTTAAGTAGTGCCCCCTTGTTTTTGGATGCACCCACACAAGAAAGCATCCTTTCCATGTCCACCTTGTCAAAACCATTCATGACAGTATATATTGCAATCAAGTCACACCTCACTTTTCTAAGCTCCAGTGAAAACAAATGCAGACTGTCCAACGTTTCCTCAATCAGACAACCTGAACATTTCAGGTGTAAATGTAGTAAAAACCTCCTCTGAACTGCCTCCAACACATTTCCATGTTCCCTTAAATAAGGAGGTCAATGGTGCAAATAGTAGTCAAGGTGTGGTCTCACTAACATCCTGTAAAACTGGAGCATAACAGTCTTACTCTTATGCTCAATTCCTCTTGTCATCAAGCATCCATTAACTGTCTTAATTACTTGCTGCAGCTTCATGTTGATGTTTTGTGCCTCATGCACTAGGACACCCAGACTGCTGTGCTCTTCCAGCACCACTAATCCAGAACCCAGATCTGTCTGCACCTCAATCATTCTGCAGTCATTCCTCCATTTAAGTAATATTTTGCTCTCTTATTCTTCCTGCCAAACAAACAACTTTACATTTTCCCACATTATGTCCTGTTTGCCAGTTTTTTTTGCCCGCTCATTGTCTTATCTATATCCTTCTGCATCCTCCTTATGTCATCTCCACAATGTACTTTCCTGCCTATCTTTGCATCATCTAAAAGAGTTAGATACAATGCTTTGCTCCCCTCACCTAAGTCATTGATATAAATTGAAAAAAGCTGAGGCCTCAGTATGAGCCCATGCAGGATTCCATTCATCAGACCCTGGCAATCATGCCCTCTGTTTTCTGCCAGCCAATCTTCTATCCATGTTAATATGTCACCCCCCGTTCAGCATTAGTTCTTACTTTGTGCAATAACTGTTCATGTGACATCAAACAAATGTCTTCTGGATATATAAGAACAGTACATCTACAGACTCCTAAAGCATGTAACTCCTTCAAAGAACTCCACTAAATTGGTTAATGATTTCTCTTTTACAAAGCCATGCTGACTCTTTCTGATAATGTTGAGTTTGTCTACATACCTAATTATAATCTTCTTAATGATTGATTCTAACAGTTTTCCCACAATAGATGTCAAGCTAACTGGTCTACAATTTCCTGTTTTCTGCCTCTCTCCCATAGAACAGTTAGATTTGCTATTTTCCAGTCCTATGGATCCATTCCAGGATTTATTCACCCCCAAGCTCTACTATCTCATTAACCATTTCTTTTGTGAACACTGGATTAAGTCCTTAGGATCCAGGGATTTGTCAGCCCACTGGGACTCAGATTCCCCAGTGTCACTTTCCCAGTGATTGTAATTTCACCAAGTTTCTCTCTCCCTTCCATGTTTACAGATATTACTGGGGTTTTTTGTATTCCCTGTAGTGAAAACCGAAGCAAAATACTTGCTAATTTCAACTGCTATTTCCTTATTCTCTATTATTAAGTTCCCATTCTCATGCTTGAGAGTACCAGCACCTACTTTATTTACTCTTTTCCTTTTTAAATGCCTGTAGAAACTCTTGCTATCTGTTTCTATTTTCTTGCTAACTTTCTCTCATTCTTTCTCCAGTTGACCTTTTAGTCATTCTATACCATTTCTTATATTCTGACCAATCATCTGATGTGCCACACAGTTTCTAGCAATGATATACTTTTTCCTTTAAGTTTGTCTCTTTATAATTTTTGTAACACTGAGTCGCGATTGATGTTGTATTCTTAATTTTATTCCCTTTGTCCCTTCTTGCCATTCTGTGACCCTTATTTCCCATATTAACCTGGCTATCCAATAGACATTAATCGAGGACATCTCGCTGTTAACTGGTTTAATTTCCATGCTCTGTTTTCCACACCTGGGAATTCCAAATTACCTATTTCAGTAGAGACAGCTGGTCATTTATATGGTGCACACATGAACCACAAGTTGGTCCAGTCCCAGTTCTAGGGAAATTGGAGAGACTGGGCTCCATGTGGTTCCCAGCAAATTCTGGCATTTTTGCCACAGCCCAAATGCTTTCCATCCTGGTGAAAATCAGAGCTTTGAGATTTTGGTGACTACTATCTTACTTCTTGAAGGATCAGGTTGGTGTAGAACATGTAACATGCAATCAGAATATATAAGGGTCTTTGTGACTTGTTTACTTTTGATTGGGATTAAACACAAAGTGGGACACAAAATGGAGGACAGAAAATAAATATTTTAAAACAAAAATTATTGTGTAAGTACTTAGGAAATCTCCCATGAGTTTACGGGAGGACAGTTTGGGAAACCATTTTTTCTATAAGTTAACTGTTGTGATGGTATGGTGCTACTGAATCTCTCCATTTTTGACTCTTGAGAATTTTTGATCTATTGGAGCATGGGTTGAGGCTAACAGCATTCAGAGTTAGGTCAGTGCTTATTCCTGATGAAGGGCTTTTGCCCGAAACGTCGATTTCGCTGCTCGTTGGATGCTGCCTGAACTGCTGTGCTCTTCCAGCAACACTAATCCAGTGCTTGTAAATCTGAGTCTAGATTTACAATGCCAGCCCATACTTCCTTTGAGGAGCCCTTTACATTTGGGACTATGAATGACAGACATTTGAATGAGTCTAAAGTGCTGAAGTTCTTTTACTATTCATTCACAGGGTGAAGGCATCACTGGCTAGGCCAGCATTAATCACCCAATGGGGCAGTTAAGAGTCAACCATATTGCAGTGGGCCTGGAATCACGTGTAGTCCAGATCAGGTAAGGATGGCAGCTTCCTTCTGTAAAGGACATTAGTGAATGAGATGGGTTTTTCCTGACAACTGGTGAAGGATTCATGGCCATCATTAGATTTTTATTCCAGGCTTTTTTTTATTGAATTGAGATTGGCAGGTTTTGAACCCGGGTCCTCACAACATTATCTGGGTTTCTGGATTAACAGTCCAGTGATACAATCAGTTCTGCCATAATGCATGTTTCTTCAACACGAATTGGCTTTAATGCAGTTGAAGAATTTGGACCGTTATTTGGAGAATGTGAACTTTCCTTACCTGTATTGGCTATAACGTGACTTCGGTCCCAATACTTTAAATGGCGTGACTATTGTGCGATGTTCTTACAACGCAAGATCACACGAGAATGGAACTATCGCGTTATATCAGAACCCACTGTAACACCACTAGGCCATCACCTCCCAGCAGAAAGTATACCTTGTCTCAGACGCCTAGGCAGGTGGGGTATGGTGCAAATGGGTAGATGGATTCCTGGGGATAACGCAGTGTCTGAGTGAGAGATAAAGTTGTGGAGAAAATCAAACATATCAGGAATATGGAGTCCTCCCCGTGACTTTGGCGGCAGGTTAGTGTTCTCTGCATGAAGTGTTGGGCGGGTCCCCCACCAGCAGGTAATCCCACTGGGTCGAGCACTCATTCAGTTTTTAAGTGTTATTGGGTGAGCTTCCCGTCCAGTTTCACCAAAGTGCCACCTTACCTGTGGCCTTTGGCCAGTTAGAAGTCAACCATCCCCGAGAGTTAAAGGGTGTCTCTGGAGGCCCAGGTTGTGTAGCCCGGAAGTGCTGCACTGGTGAGCAGCGGAGGATCTGTTTGTCCAGCAGGCAGGATGTTCTGGTTTCTCCTTCAACAAAGGGGCCACATCTCTTGTCTGTAAGAAAGGGTGGAGGCCTTTGGGTCAGTATTAATTGACTAGTTATGGGCCTTACTTGGTGCTGGGCCAAGAACATTCCCCCATGGACCTGTCCACCCACAACATAATTTCTGAAGTGTCAGGAAGGGGCAAATATCTGTCCAGGGCTAACCAACCATTATTTGCCCTTCTCACCATCTTTCCACCTTCAGCGAGGGAGCAACTACAGAGATATGTGTGATGAGGTAAGATACAATGAGGGCTTTCAGAGGTTGCTGAGCAGGATGAATGGCATTGAACAGTTGTTGGCAAGTATAAAGTCACAAAATCGTTACCATACATAAGGAGGTCATTTGGCCCATTGAGTCTATGCCAGCTCACTGTAGAACCCCATAGTCAAGTACATGACCCAAGACATCTCCAGTGCTGTGGAAGTTTATGTTGTATACTGTTATTTAGAGGTAAAAGTAATGACTGCAGATGCTGGAAACCAGATTCTGGATTAGTGGTGCTGGAAGAGCACAACAGTTCAGGCAGCATCCAAGGAGCAGCGAAATTGATGTTTCGGGCAAAAGCCCTTCATCAGCCCTTCCTGATGAAGGGCTTTTGCCCGAAACGTCGATTTTGCTGCTCCTTGGATGCTGCCTGAACTGCTGTGCTCTTCCAGCACCACTAATCCAGATACTGTTATTTAGAATCATAGTCACAGAGACGTGCAGCACGGAAACAGACCCTTTGGTCCAACCCGTCCATGCCGACCAGATATCCCAACCAAATCTAGTCCCACCTGCCAGCACCCGGCCCATACCCCTCCAAATCCTTCCTATTCACATACCATCCAGATGCCTTTTAAATATTGCAATCATACTAGCTTCCACCACTTCCTCTGGCAGTTCATTCCATACCCGTACCACTCTCTGTGTGAAAACGTTGTCCCTTAGGTCTCTTTTATATCTTTCCTCTTTCACCCTAAACCTACGCCCTCTAGTTCTGGACTCCCCGACCCCAGGGAAAAGACTTTGTTTATCCTATCCATACCCCTCATGATTTTATAAACCTCTGTAAGGTCACCCCTGAGCCTCCAACACTCCAGGGAAAATAACCCCAGCCTATTCAACCTCTCCCTATAGCTCAAATCCTCCAACCCTGGCAACATTCTTGTAAATCTTTTCTGAAACCTTTCAAGTTTCACAACATCTTTCCGATAATCTATTTAGGTATGTCACGCCACAAATCAGGGACAGATGAGACTTGAACTCATACCTTTCTGGTGTAGAGGTAGGAACACTGTCCCTCAATGTTGTAAATATAATCTAATTTCCACACAAATAGCATGCCTATGTGTGTTTACATTGCTGCAGACTCTATAGTCCTTAATTTCATCAGTGACACCAGAGTTACTATGGTGATATGAAGCTTATAGAGCTTGCAGACGAGTGACGGTCAGCAAATGTTGAGCGCTGGGTGGCAGATCAGGCAATGGATAACTCTTGCAGCTATCTGCTTTATGTTGTTTTTGGGCATGATATAACGAGCAGTGTCAGGGGTTCCCTGCAGTCATGGACTCACTGCCAGGATCCTCCATATAAATATCACCAGACCCACTGCCCAACAAGAAGCTGAAGCACATACAATTAAAAATACATTTTCAGGGCTGAACAGTAAATGAAATAACCTGTTAAGAATTCCATAAATAGGGGAAGTTATTGATAGATAGACAGACACCTTAAGGGCTGGGTTTTCATGTCCAATTGGGATAGAACAGAGCAATATAAGACCTAATAATATTTCATTTTCAATGAATAGAGGAAAATAGGACAAAAGTAAGACCAGCACTTCATGACAGAAAGGCTGGTGAAACCAAGCAGATTGTAATTGAATGCAGTATTCCAAAAGTGGCCTAATGATCGTCCTGTACAGCCTCAACATGACCCCTGAACTCCTGTACTCAGTGCACTGACCAATAAAAGCGAGAGTGCCAAATGGCCTTTTCACTATCTTATCTACCTGCAACTCCAATTTCAAGGAAACAGTGATGGAATCAAAAAGGAATCAGTAATGGGATAGTATAGTTAAAAAGGGAGACTCGGGGCTGGAATTTCCTGATGGAGGGCGGGAATTGGGAAGCAGACCCATTCCCAAGTGGCGAGCTGTTTCGCTCAGGGATGGGTTGGTTGGCCAATTGGTCGCCAGGAATTTGGTGGAGATTGGGAAAAACATTTGGGTTACCAGAAATATGCGCTTGGCTGACTCACTTTGATCGCTGTTGCTGTGTCTGCTTTTGCAATAGAAATTTTTGGATTTGAAACTGAAATGTTTTACCTTTCATAGAAGAGGTGCAGATCTGACACTGAAGAACACGAGTGCTTATTGAAAGCGATTTGAATTTTCCTGTGATAGGGTAGGCTCCACCTTACCCTCTTCACTACCACATATAAGTAGATCTTCTCTGTTTGAAATGTAGCCAACCCTGTTCCCACTGCCCTTAGGCTTTTCGGGATAGAGATCTGTGACCAGTGGTGTGCCGCAAGGATCAGTGCTGTGTCGACTGCTCTTTGTCATGTATGTAAATGATTTTGATGTGAATATAGGAGATATGGTTACTAAGTTTGAAGATAACGACAATTTTGGCAGTGTTGTGGGCAGTGAAGAAGGTTATCTCACATAATGGAACCTTAATCAGATGGGCCAATGGACTGAGGATTGGTAGATGGCTTTTAGAACATAGAACATAGAAAAATACAGCGCAGTACAGGCCCTTCGGCCCTCGATGTTGCGCCGACCGAAGCCTACCGAACCTACACTAGCCCAATAACCTCCATATGCTTGTCCAATGCCCGCTTAAATGACCATAAAGAGGGAGAGTCCACCACTGCTACTGGCAGGGCATTCCATGAACTCACGACTCGCTGAGTAAAAAATCTACCCCTAACATCTGTCCTATACCTACCACCCCTTAAATTAAAGCTGTGTCCCTTAGTAACAGCTGACTCCATACACGGAAAAAGGTTCTCACTGTCAACCCTATCTAAACCCGTAATCATCTTGTACACCTCTATCAAATCTCCCCTAAACCTTCTTTTCTCCAATGAGAAAAGTCCCAAGTGCCTCAGCCTTTCCTCATATGATCTTCCTACCATGCCAGGCAACATCCTGGTAAACCTCCTCTGCACTCGTTCCAGTGCCTCCACATCCTTCCTATAGTATGGCGACCAAAACTGCACACAATACTCCAGATGCGGCCGCACCAGAGTCTTATACAACTGCAACATGACCTCAAGACTCCGGAACTCAATTCCTCTACCAATAAAGCCCAGTACACCATATGCCTTCTTCACAGCACTATTTACCTGGGTGGCAACTTTCAAAGATCTGTGTACATGGACACCAAGATCCCTCTGCTCATCCACACTACCAAGTAGTCTACCATTAGCCCAGTAATCCATCTTCTTGTTACTCCTACCAAAGTGAATGACTTCACACTTAGCTACATTGAATTCCATTTGCCACCTTACTGCCCAGCTCTGCAACTTATCTATAACGTGCTGTAACCTGCCACATCCTTCTTCGCTGTCCACAACTCCACCGACTTTCGTGTCATCTGCAAACTTGCTCACCCAGCCTTCAAGCCCCTCCTCCAGGTCATTTATAAAAATGACAAACAGCAATGGTCCCAAAACAGATCCTTGTGGAACACCGCTAGTAACTGCGCTCCAAGATGAACCTATACCATCAACTACTACTCTCTGTCTCCTTCCAGCCAGCCAATTCCTAATCCAAACCTCTAATGCACCCTCAATGCCATACCTCCGTAGTTTTTGCATTAGCCTGCCATGGGGTACCTTATCGAACGCCTTGCTAAAATCCATATACACCACATCTACTGCTTTACCCTCGTCCACTTCCTTGGTCACCTTCTCAAAGAATTCAATAAGGTTTGTGAGGCACGACCTGCCCTTCACAAAACCATGTTGACTATCCTTGATCACATTAATTTAGATAAATGTGAGGTGCTGCATTTTGGAAAGGCAAAACAGGGCAGGACTTATACACTTAATGGTAGAGTCCTAGGGAGTGTTGCCGAACAAAGAAACCTTGGGGTGCAGGTTCATAGTTCCTTGAAAGTGGAGTCACAGGTAGACAGGTTGCCCGAAATGTCGATTTTACTGCTCCTAGGATGCTGCCTGAACTGCTGTGCTCTTCCAGCACCACTAATCCAGAATCTGGTTTTCAGCATCTGCAGTCATTGTTTTTACCTAGTTGATTTTAACCCTACTGCGAATCCTCTTGCAAGGATGCCTGCCTTGAAGAAGTTTTCCTCCTCTCTCTACAAGAATCTCAGGGAGTCCCTCTCCCACTGCAACTCCCAGGTAATTTCCTCTGCCCTAAAGCTCTTCAACCATGTCCTGAAACAAACTCGCTACCACAGCCACATTTGCTTCCTCAGTGCCTGCATCCATAACCTCATTTCCCCTTCCCCCACCTCACCCTAGTTCCAAACTTCCAGCTCAGCACTGTCCCCATGACTTGTCCTGTCTGCCTATCTTCTTTTCCACCTATCCACTCCACCCTCCTATCACCTTGATCTCCTCCCCCACTCACCTATTGTACTCTATGCTACTCTCTCCCCACCCCCACCCTCCTCGAGCTTATCTCTCCATGCTTCAGGCTCTCTGCCTTTATTCCTGATAAAGGGCTTTTACCCAAAATGTCGATTTTACTGCTCCTCGGATGCTGCCTGAACTGCTGTGCTCTTCCAGCACCACTAATCCAGAATCTGGTTTCCAGCATCTGCAGTCATTGTTTTTACCAGGGTCATGAAGAAGGCATTTGGCATGCTTGCCTTTATTGATCATTGCGCTGAGTATAGGAGTTGGGAGATCATGTTGCAGCT
This sequence comes from Chiloscyllium punctatum, assembly GCF_047496795.1. Lineage (NCBI taxonomy): Eukaryota > Metazoa > Chordata > Chondrichthyes > Orectolobiformes > Hemiscylliidae > Chiloscyllium > Chiloscyllium punctatum. The sequence goes on along the minus strand of NC_092745.1, from coordinate 112,370,455 downwards.
GTACAGGACATTGGTTAGGCCACTTTTGGAACACTGTGTTCAATTCTGGTCTCTTTGATATAGGAAGGATGTTATGAAACTCGAAAGGTGCAGGCAAGATTTACAAGGATGTTGCCAGGATTGGAAGGTTTGAGCTTTAGGGAGAGGTTGAATAGGCTGGAGCTATTTTCCCTGGAGTGTCGGAGGCTGAGGGGTGACCTTATAGAAGTTTATAAAATTGTGAGGGCCAAATGGATAGGGTGAATAGCCAAGGTCTTTTCCTCAGGGTTGGGGAGTCTAAAACTAGAGGGCATAGGTTTAAGGAGAGAGGGGAAAAATTTAAAAGGGACTAAGTGGTAACCTTTTCCCAAAGGGTGGTGCGTGTATGGAATGAACTGCCAGAGGAGGTGGTAGAGGCTGGTACAATTACAACATTTAAAAGGCATCTAGATTTGTGTACGAAAAGGAAGGGTTTTGAGGGAGTTGGGGCGGGTGCTGGCAGATTAGGTTAGCATGGTTGGCATGGATGAGTTGGACCGAAGGATCTGTTTCCATGCTGCACAGCTCTATGACTGTATGAAGTTCTGATGCCTATCAGGCTGATAAAAAAATTGATAGGCCCAAAATTGAGCTTTGAGTGAGTTCCATAGAAAAATTGTCTCACTGTTGTTGCAGGTGAAGCTATGGTCTGCCGTTCCTCCACCCTCAATCAAATAGCTTGGGCTGGGAACAGGAGACCAGCACAGAGGCCATTGCTGCCATTTTGATTGTTCATCTGCCTCAGTTCTGATTCACTTCCAGCAGTGAATGTGCATAAGGATTATTTCTACTGGAACAGGAAACAGTTTAATCAAGGTTTTTTTTAAAAAAAATGAAGCATTTTAATAAAATGAATATGGAAAATACTATTTGCTGAGGATGACCAATTATGAATTAAACATTGCCATTCAGGATAGGGATAGAGGAGACACTTTAGTGAAAGTTATTTGGAATACATGAAAAGAGGGCATGGTTGTGGCACAAATCATTTCATCTTTTAAAGGACCTTTGGATGGCTTTGAAACTGTGAAGACAGAGAACTAAGGAGAGAATGAAATAGAAATGATAAAGTCCGTGGATGGGTAACAAATGCTTGCATAGCCAAAGACACCTACATCCCATAATTAAACAAAAATAGTTTGGATTGTGCCAGCAAAGAGTCAAAAGTGACACAATTGGCTTGGTAGGTTCCTTGGCTTCTATAAACTCCTCTGATTCGAAGTTATTTTCTGCACGTACCGTAATTATTTGCCTGCTATTAGTTGAGACGTTCTATGCAAACCAAGGTCTGAGCACAGTTAGACATTGCTCATCTCACAGCTACTCAATGAGATGCAAGAAAAGTAAATGATGATGGGCAAGCCATCATTTAACATTCAGACCTCTCTGTGAAAGATGTGCAAGCCCTGTTGTTGATCAGAGAGAAAATGACATTGATACAGCAGCTTGCTGTGCCAATCAAGTGGGCTTTTCTTTCATCATCCAGGACAAAACAGCCCACTTGATTGGCACTACATCCACAAGCATCCACCCTCTCCATCACCGATGCTCAGTAGCAGCAGTGTGTTCCATCTACAAGATACCCTGTAGAAATTCACCAAAGATCCTTAGACAGCATCTTATAAACCCATGACTACTTCCATATAAAAGGACAAGGGCAGCAGATACATGGAAACACCACAACTTGCAAGTTCCCCTCCAAGCCACTAACCATACTGACTTGGAAATATATTACCATTCCTTCACAGTTGCTGGGTTGAAGTCCTGGAATTCCCTCTCTTAGGGCATTGTGGGTCAACCTTTAGCATATGGACTACATCGGTTCAGGAAGGCAGCTCACCATCATCTTCTCAAGGGCAACCAGAGATGGGCAATTAAATACTGGCCGAGCCAGTGACATCCACGTCCTACAAATGAATAAAAAAATGTTGCAAAGCCATGACATGAAGCAGAAAGTGGGCATTGCAAAGGGGTGGGAGATTTCACATTGAGTTTCTGCATACTGTGAAACTGAAGGCAAAAATCTTAGAGCAGTTCAACAAGCACACATTCTCTCCATCAAGGACATGGTTAGGGGCTCTTCCAATGTGATTCAGACCAATGTCCACAGCAAACATTTCCACCTCTAGTCCAAAGCCCGCAGTGAAGGACACTCACTCTCTCCAATAGGAGAGAGTGATGGGTCATGGAGTGATGGGTTGTGGATTGATTCAAGACAAGGCGTGACATCACCTTCCATGGTGCAAGCAGTGAGGGTCCAGCAGTTACAGTAGCAGTGACAGATGATTGGCTCCAAAAAGGAGCTGTCCATTATCACGAATGAGTGTGCATCAGGAGACATTTTTATCACAGAAAAAACTGGATTGTTTTATGCTTTTCCAAGTTGCCTGTTAATATTGTCATAAAAGGTACATGATTTATTTGCATTAATATCATTTTTGGAGTTTAGATATCAAACTAATGATATATGGGTGTTGGTTATTCTTTTGAAGGATTTAAATACAAAGGTCAGAGAGTCCTTTTAGAACTGTGACATAATCCAGCATCTGTCAGAAATCAAGTGACTAAGTCTTCCAGCGTGGTAAAAGACCTTTGTTTATACTGTGGTATTTATAACAGGGAATAAAATGTGTTGCTGGAAAAGCGCAGCAGGTCAGGCAGCATCCAAGGAGCAGGAGAATCGACGTTTCAGGCATAAGCCCTTCTTCAGGAATGAGGAAAGTGTGTCCAGCAGGCTAAGATAAAAGGTAGGGAGGAGGGACTTGGGGGAGGGGTGTTGGGAATGCGATAGGTGGAAGGAGGTCAAGGTGAGGGTGATAGGCCAGAGTGGGGGTGGGGGCAGAGAGGTCAGGAAGAAGATTGCAGGTTAGGAAGGCAGTGCTGAGTTCGAGGGATTTGACTGAGACAAGGTGGGGGGAGGGGAAATGAGAAAACTGGAGAAATCTGAGTTCATCCCTTGTGGTTGGAGGGTTCCTAGGTGAAAGATGAGGCGTTCTTCCTCCAACTGTCGTGTTGCTATGGTCTGGCGATGGAGGAGTCCAAGGACCTGCATGTCCTTGGTGGAGTGGGAGGGGGAGTTGAAGTGTTGAGCCATGGGGTGGTTGCGTTGGTTGGTCCGGGTGTCCAGGAGGTGTTCTCTGAAACGTTCCGCAAGTAGGCGGCCTGTCTCCCCAATACAGAGGAGGCCACATTGGGTGCAGCGGATGCAATAAGTGATGTGTGTGGAGGTGCAGGTGAATTTGTGGCGGATATGGAAGGATCCCTTGGGGCCTTGGAGGGAAGTAAGGGGGGAGGTATGGGCGCAAGTTTTGCATTTCTTGCGGTTGCAGGGGAAGGTGCCGGGAGTGGAGGTTGGGTTGGTGGGGGGTGTGGATCTGACGAAGGAGTCAACACGCGGCGTGACATCGAACAATTCTTCCTCTGCCTTCGCCTCCGCGCCTACTTCTTCAACAAGGATTCTCGCCCACCCTCTGACGACCCCTTATATAGAAACATAGAAAAATACAGCGCAGTACAGGCCCTTCGGCCCTCGATGTTGCGCCGACCGAAGCCTACCTAACCTACACTAGCCCAATAACCTCCATATGCTTGTCCAATGCCCGCTTAAATGACCATAAAGAGGGAGAGTCCACCACTGCTACTGGCAGGGCATTCCATGAACTCACAACCCGCTGAGTAAAAAATCTACCCCTAACATCTGTCCTATACCTACCACCCCTTAATTTAAAGCTGTGTCCCCTAGTAACAGCTGACTTCATTAGCGGAAAAAGGTTCTCACTGTCAACCCTATCTAAACCCCTAATCATCTTGTACACCTTTATCAAATCTCCCCTAAACCTTCTTTTCTCCAATGAGAAAAGCCCCAAGTGCCTCAGCCTATCCTCATACGATCTTCCTACCATACCAGGCAACATCCTGGTAAACCTCCTCTGCACTCGTTCCAATGCCTCCACATCCTTCCTACAGTATGGCGACCAAAACTGCGCACAATACTCCAGATGCGGCCGCATCAGAGTCTTATACAACTGCAACATGACTTCAGGACTCCGGAACTCAGTTCCTCTACCAATAAAGCCCAGTACACCATATGCCTTCTTCACAGCACTATTTACCTGGGTGGCAACTTTCAAAGATCTGTGTACATGGACACCAAGATCCCTCTGCTCATCCACACTACCAAGTAGTCTACCATTAGCCCAGTAATCCATCTTCTTGTTACTCCTACCAAAGTGAATGACTTCACACTTAGCTAAATTGAATTCCCTTCTCCCACCTCCAACACACCCCATCCACCTGGACACCCCGTGCTGGCCTCTTACCTGCCTTCGATTTACTGTGAATCCCATTTACAACAGGGAGTAAACATTGATAAATGTTAGCTTGCGATTGGTTTAGAATAGCCACTTGCAGTACAGGAGAAGGCTATTTGACCCATCATGTCCACACCAGTCTGTACAGATCTGACCACCGAATTCTGCTTTTCCACTTTTGGCCCAGAGCCCTGGATGCCAATAAAATACGTTTAAGAATCTACATGGATGCTGCCTGAACTGCTGTGCTCTTCCAGCACCACTAATCCAGTATCTGGTTTCCAGCATCTGCAGTCATTGTTTTTACCATGCTGCTTAAATGTGGCAAGGGTTTCTGACTCAACCACCTCTTCAGGCAGTGAGTTCTCGACACCCACGACACTATGAGTGAAAACATTTCTCTTTGACTCTCCCTTTAACCTTCTACCTCTTACCTTAAATCTAGTCTCCTGGTGATTGGCACCTCCAGAAGAGTGGTGGAGAGGGATAAGTGTGCACTGCAGGGCAAGAGTTATAGCTGGGGGCAGGGAAATTATGATGCGGTGAGGCACGACTTAGGATGCGTGGCTTGGAAAAGTAGGCTTCAAGGCAAGGATGCAATTGATATGTGGAGCTTGTTCAAGGAGCAACTATTGAGTGTCCTTGATAAGTATATACCTGTCTGGCAGGGAGGAAAGGGTCGTGTGAGGGAGCCGTGGTTTAATAAGGAATTGGAATCCCTTGTTAAAGGGAAGAGGGCAGCCTATGTAAAGATGAGGCGTGAAGGTTCAATTGGGGCGATTGAGAGTTATAAGGTAGCCAGAAAGGATCTGAAGAGAGAGCTAAGAGCAGCAAGGAGGGGACATGAAAAGTCCTTAGTTGGTAGAATTAGGGAAAACCCAAAGGCTTTCTATAGGTATGTCAGGAATAAAAGAATGACTAGGGTAGGAATAGGTCCAGTCAAGGATAGTAGTGGGAAGTTGCGTGTGGAGGCTGAAGAGATTGGGGAGACACTGAATGAATACTTTTCGTCAGTATTCACTCAGGAACAGGACATTGTTGCCGATGTGAATACTGAGTCACAATTAATTAGAATGGATGGCTTTGAGATATGTATGGAAGGAGTGTTGGAAATTCTGGAAAGGGTGAAAATAGATAAATCCCCTGGGCCTGATGGCATTTATCCTAGGATTCTCTGGGAAGCAAGGGAGGAGATTGCAGAGCCATTGGCCTTGATTTTTATGTCCTCGTTGTCTACAGAAATAGTGCCAGAAGACTGGAGTATAGCAAATGTGGTTCCCTTGTTCAAGAAGGGGAGTAGGGATAACCCTAGTAACTATAGGCCGGTGAGCCTCACTTCTGTTGTGGGCAAAGTCTGAGAGAGAATTGTAAGGGATAGGATTTATGAACATCTGGATAGGAATAATGTGATCAAGGATAGTCAGCATGGTTTTGTGAAGGGTAGATCGTGCCTCACAAACCTTATTGAATTCTTTGAGAAGGTGACTAAGGAGGTGGACGAGGGTAAATCGGTAGATGTGGTGTATATGGATTTTAGTAAGGCATTTGATAAGGTTCCCCATGGTAGGCTACTGCAAAATATATGGAGGTATGGCATTGAGGGTGAGTTGGAGGTTTGGATTAGGAATTGGCTGGCTGGAAGAAGACAGAGGGTGGTAGTTGATGGTAAAGTTTCATCTTGGAGTGCAGTTACTAGTGGTGTTCTGCAAGGATCTGTTTTGGGACCATTGCTGTTTGTCTTTTTTATAAATGACCTGGAGGAGGGGCTAGAAGGTTGGGTGAGCAAGATTGCGGATGATACGAAAGTCGGTGGAGTTGTTGACAGTGAGGAAGGATGTGGCAGGTTACAGCGGGATATAGATAAGCTGCAGAGCTGGGCAGAAAGGTGGCAAATGGAGTTCAATGTGGGTAAGTGTGAGGTGATTCACTTTGGTATGAGTAACAAAAAGATAGGGTACTGGGCTAATTGTCGGATACTTGATAGTTTGGATGAGCAGAGGGATCTTGGTGTCCATGTACACAGATCTCTGAAAGTTGCCACCCAGGTAAATAGTGCAGTGAAGAAGGCATATGGCGTACTGGCTTTTATTGGTAGAGGAATTGAGTTCCGGAGTCCTGAGGTCATGTTGCAGTTGTATAACACTCTGGTGCGGCCGTATCTGGATTATTGTGTGCAGTTTTGGTCGCCATACTATAGGAAGGATGTGGAGGTACTGGAACGGGTGCAGAGGAGGTTTACCAGGATGTTGCCTGGTATGGTAGGAAGATCGTATGAGGAAAGGCTGAGGCACTTGGGGTTTTTCTCATTGGAGAAAAGAAGGTTTAGGGGTGACTTGATTGAGGTGTACAAGATGATTAGGGGTTTAGATAGGGTTGACCATGAGAACCTTTCTCCACGTATGGAGTCAGCTATTACGAGGGGGCATAGCTTTAAATTAAGGGGTGGTAGGTATAGGACAGATGTTAGGGGTAGGTTCTTTACTCAGCGAGTCGTGAGTTCATGGAATGCCCTGCCAGTAGCAGTGGTGGACTCTCCCTCTTTATGGACATTTAAACAGGCATTGGATAGGCATATGGAGGATAGTGGGCTAGTGTAGGTTAGGTGGGCTTGGATCGGCGCAACATCGAGGGCCAAAGGGCCTGTACTGCGCTGTATTTTCTATGTTCTATGTTGTATGTAATAATCAAGATTGATTTGAGCTCCAGAAAACCTGCCTCACAGTACCAGGGACCTGGATTCAATTCCACCCATTGGGCGACTGTCTGTGTGAAGTTTGCACATTCTTTGGGTGTCTGTGTGTGTTTTCTCTGGGTGCAGGTTAGGTGGATTAGCCGTGTTAAGTTGCCCACAGTGTCTAAGGATGTGCAGGCTAGGTGGATTAACCGTGGGATGTGCAGGGCTGCAAGACAGGGTGGTTTTAGGTGGGATGCTGTTCAGAGGGTCGGTGTGGACTCGATGAACTGAATGGCCTGTTTCCACACTGCTGGGTTGTATGAAAGATTTTAGGGAAACCTGACTAGGATCAGGACAGTTCATCTTCCAGAAAGAAGTGTGAAACACTTTAGGAAAAGCTCAGTTACCTTGGTACAAAAAGTTTCACTTGTAAAACTTCCAGACCAGCACAACTTTGTCAGAATTCTGCAGATTATTATATGCCTAACAAAGTCTAATGTTTCAGTTTTGTGAGTATTCATGTAAGTAAATTTTACAGTTTAGAAATTCAGAAGTGGGGAGGAGTTTAGTCAAACCTAAAGATTTGATAAAGTAGGGCATTTTCCCTGGATTTGAGTCACTATTAACATGATGGTCTTTGAAAATAGACAAAAGTTTGGTTTGCAGTGTTTTAAATACTTGCAAACTGTTTTCTAGATTGAGATGTCTTGGTTTGTTTTATTTTATTTATTTCTTTTTATGTCGTAAACTTTTGCTTTATTGTTAAAACCAAATTTACAGTGTTTAGTGCCTATGATTTAATGAATGACCACTATGTTAAATTGGAAAAAAATATGATCTATCAGACTAAATTCCATTCAGGGGTTTGACCTGTCTGGTACTACCATCATTGGAACATAACACTTAAAGGTGATGTGTGTAATGGTGAAAAGTGAAACAAATAATATGTCACTACTGTGGTCTGCACCAAAAGAATTTTAAGATAAGTTTGCATGGATGATCTCTAGTTGTCCTGAGGCATGAATCTGAAAAATGGACAAAATGATTAAAAGATCAATGGAAGTAAAGGAAGATTATCTTCATTACAGACAACTGCCCTGCTCATCCTGACATTACTAGACTCAAGTGTCAAACTGATGTTTCTAAGACCCAACACCAGCCCAATAGATTAGAGGTGAGTAGGAACCATGCGAATCAGTACTGATGTCAACTGATCTCTCAGTTTACCGAGGTCATAATGTAAAACAGGAGTAACAGCCTAACTGTTCTAGAAACCATACTTATGATGAAGAAGAATTGGAAAAGAAGCTACAATCAGCAACTGTGGGTTCAAGCAGGCTAGGACTGCACAAAAGAACTCAAAAATGTGGAACAGCATTATCAGGCTCTTTTCACTTGCCTGTGAGGGGTCAGAATGGAAATTCCAGCAAAGGTAGCCATAGAAACAAGCATCAAGATCAGTGACATCATGTGCTGCACAATGGAACTGACAGAGGAACCAATTGTAGTAGCAATGTGATTGGCTGAGGATCCTGGGATTGTATTCATTAGAATTTAGAAGGTTGAGGGGAGATCTAATAGAAACTTACAAGATAATGCATGGCTTAGAAAGGGTAGATGCTAGGAATTTGTTTCCCTCAGGCAGGGATACTAGGATCAATGGGCACCGCCTTAGAATTAGAGAGGGTCAATCTAGAAAGGAAATGTGGAGACATGTCTTCAGCCAGAGAGTGGTGGGCCTGTGGAATTCATTGCCACAGAGGCTGGTACATTGAATGCCTTCAAGGCAGAGATTGATAAATTCTTGATCTTGCAAGGAATTAAGGGATATGGGGAGAGTGCGGGTAAGTGGCATTGAAATGCCCATCAGCCATAGTTGAATGGTGGAGTGGACTCAATGGGCTGAATGACCTTACTTCCACCCCTATCTCATACCGTCTTATGGTCAATGTGTTCTTCAGTTGATGAAGCTAGTGACCGTTAGATGGTCTGATGAATGCCAACCCATTCACCCGCCTACAACTGGAGCCACAAGGACTATAGAGTATCTCTTGAGTTTTGCACTGCAGCACAAACACACCAAAAGCAGATCTGACTACACTGATAAACATGGCGGATCAGATCTTGTTCATCAGAGGACAGCACATTGGACTGATAAAAGATTTCTGACATTTTCTGGAGTAAGCTCCCAACATTTTGCTATGTAGATTTCTGGCCATTTATAAGATCAATCAGTTGTAAGGTGTGAACAAATTGAATAAAGACATTTTCAGACATTTACTTGTTTCCATTTGACATTTCAATCTATTGCCTTTGACATAGATCAAATATAGAGGAGTATAAAGTCATGAGGGGCACGGATAGAGTAAATAGATAAGGTTTTTTTTCCCTCAGTTGAGGGAATCCAGAACTGGAGGGCATAGGTTTAGGGTGAGAGGGGAAGATAAAAGGGATTTAAGGGGCAACTTTTTCATGCAAAGTGTAGTGTGTGTATAGAATGTGTGGCCCTCGGAGTTGGTGGAGGCTGGTACCATCACAACAATGAAAAGGCATCTGGATGGGTTTATGAATAGGAAGGCTTCAGAGGGATATGGGCCAAGTGCTAGCAAATAGGTCTACATTAGGTTAGGATATCTGGTCGACATGGACGAGTTGGTCCTAAGGGTCTGTTTCTGTGCTGTACATCCCTATGTCTCTATATGTTGTTACATTTATGTGGGAATGGGACTTCCTTTCAACTGAACACAATTTTGTTGGTGGATGCTCTGAAATTTGACTCATCTAGATTTTATTGTCATCCACAGAAGCGGATTAATGCACTGATGACAGGAGTTCAACCCATATGGCAGCTGAGAAATGTAAATTCAGTTAATGAATATAACAGAGAACATAGAGCAGTATCTGGAACAAAATACAAATCTCATTCATAATAATAATGACACTACTTGTCTTGTCGTTAAAAACTCATCTAGTTTGCACCTGTTCTTCACAGGAATCTTCTGCCATCCTTACCTGGTCTGGCCTTTACATGACTTCTGATCCACAGCAATGTGATTGACTCTTAATTCACTCATCTGTCTCAAACAGCTGCAGAAGAAAAACAGTGCATAGCTGTATCTACACCAGATAAGCTGCAGCAGTTTATGCATGCTGTTCACCATCACTTTCTCCAAGATATTAAGGATGGTTCATGAATGATGCCCATGTCAGTGGCACTCCAGACCCAAGAAGGAATAAGTAAGTTAAATTAATCTGTCTGTTAATGGAATAAAAACTGACGCTGGTATGGGGTTTCTAGTACACTATCATTGCATTCACTACCAATGCCTCCATCTACTATGTACAGTCAGACATCATGTTCTAATACAACTTAACTAACAAAATGTTTTAAAGAAAATACAACAAATGCTCCTTTGTTGATCTCTGCGTAATTGTCCTGGTCTGCTCATGCCATTGTCCTTATTAATTTGAAATTCCTGGGAATTTGGAAAATTCTGTTGCATTGTCGATTCTGATGCTAGAATAATTTTAACTGATGCTCCCTGTTAACCAAGTATTAGGTTATGGATTTAAACCAATACTGTAAAATAAGCTTCAGTCTGTACTAGCTACATAAGGTCTGTTTTGCCACAGTTCAGCACTGAGAAGGAGGTAGTAGTGCTGTAATACAAATGGCACTGCATTAATAATCCAACAGCTCAACCTAATGTTATGAGGTTATGGCTTCAAATCTTTTAACATGATCTTTTTATGTCATAAAAACACATCCAATTGATTAATGACATTTAGAGAAGGAAATCTGCCATCTTTACCTGTCTGGCCTATATGTGATTCTATACCCACAGCAGATGTGGTTAAATACCCCCAGAATTGGTCTTGTGAGCAACTTGTTCAAGGGCATTTAGAGGAATAGGCAACCACTGTTGGCCTTGTTGGTGATGTTCACATCCCATGAAAGAATAGAAGAAAACAATTGTGGTACAACATGTTTCATTTTATGCAAAAACTATACAATAAGAAATTGAACAAGGGATTGAAAGTACCAATGTGACGATGCAAATTCAAAATGGTTGTCTATGTGGCATAAGGTGGTTAGTACCTGAAAAGCTGGCATCATGGGATAAAGTCCCCCAATCAGGATACCAAAGACTGTTCCTGGCAGTAGATAATGGAGTTTTATATGTCTTTTTTATGTTGTAGTCGCAATTGTTCTAGTGCTAAATCAATGTAGCTAACAGTAATATATACTTACTCTTAAATAGAATCTGATGTCCTACAAAAGATACATCTTAAATTTGAGGTAACTAGATATTAAGTACTACTTAAAAAAACTTTTTTCAAAATTGTCCTGTTTTCTGCCAAAAAACTTGCATGGACATCCTTTGCCACTTAGAGTCATATAGTTGTAGAGGTCTACAACATGAAAACAGGCCCTTTGGTCTGACTTGCTTGTGCTGCCCAGTTTTCACAGTTTAAACTAGTCCCATTTTTGTGCATATAGTCCATATCCTCCATACTTATCCCATCTCTGTACCTGTCCAACTTGATATCAATAACTTTGATTAATACCATGAAGAAGGATTGGTTGCATTGAATCTACCCAAGACATCCGAGATAGTTCAAGCACACCGGCACAACGTTATAAGAACGTGCCAGTGGTTGCCTGAAGATTGAGTTTACTCATACCATTATAAGAGTCCATCGTTTTCTTTGTAGTCTTTGTTATATAGCAGTGTGGCAGAACTCTGACAGCAACAATCAATTTGATAGTATTGTGCCTTACGTGCTCGTCCTCTACTCCAGGCAAAATGTCTGCAGTTTCTAAACATGAAAACATTAAGGTTAATTGCACAGAGCCACAAGAGGGCAGCAACTATCATTTTATTGAATTCTACAGTCACTGGCAAAATGATTTTCTGTATTGCGTTTCACTGAAATAATCGACAAACGAATTTACTGCAAAATATTTTCTTTGTTTTCAACAGTATCCTGAACGATTTGAATTTCGATTGAAAATGCTGAAGTGAAAATTGCCGAAGTATCAGACTGGATAAAGGTTAATCACAATTCCTTTAGTCATTTTAAAATGACATTTCTCCTCTGTTAACCAAAGGCATGATGATAATAATAATAGGCTACTCAAGATCTGACATCTGCAGGGTAATTACTACCTTCCAGTATTTGGCCATGTATTGCATTCTACTTAATACTGGCCTCTCTCTTATTCTCATGTTCCACTTTCTGACAGCTTTATTTTTTTAAAGGTTGGCCCTGCACTTTTCAATAGATTTCTCAAAAAGAACTCGGGCATTGGCTGTCCGTGTCTAGCTGGTCTTGGAGAATTCAGTGTCTAGGCTACTTAAGAGAGTAGTTAAATATTATTTAAATAATATTAAACGATGTTAGAGTGTGGTCAAGAATAGGCCAGACTGAGTTAGGGTGGCAATGTTTCTCCCATAAAGGATGTTAGTGATCTACTTGGACTTTCATGGCAATTTGGTGGTTTTGTGGTCACTTTTACTTACACCAGCTCCTTATTTCTGCATTGTATTGAAAACTGAACTCTCAAACAGCCGTAAGTTGCTATTTTCCAGACTAACAGTTCAGTGACAAAACTGACGCCATCCAGTCTCCCTGCCTTTATCATTCCAGTTTTCCTCATTCATTCCCATTTCTTGGTCAAGCTTTCACACGGAAAGTGTTCGGTTGCATACTTCCATCATCTTCCTGTCGAATGGCGCAGTGAAATATTTCCTTCTCGCAGGCTAATGTCAGTAGCATCTCCATAAAATTGTCGCAGTCTGATGGAAAAGGAGGCTAATTTTGAATACTTCCCTTCGCAAAAATGCATTCGTGCAGCGTGTGATCTTTTGTCATCTGTTGACGGCAATTTGAGAAGAAAGGCGATGACTGGGCATTCAAAAAAACCCCAAAAAACTGCGGGTACTGGCAATCAGAAACAAAAGTAGAAATTGCTGGGAAAACACAGCAGGTCTAGCAGCATCTTCAGTTCTGAAGAATGGTCACTGGACCCAAAATGTTAACTCTGCTTTCTTTCCACAGTGGATAAAATGTGGAGCTAGAAAAAACACAGCAGGTCAAGCAGCATCGGAAGAGCAGGAGATTCAAAGTTTCAGGCAGGACCCTTCACCAGTATCGAGAAAGGGTCCTGTCCGAAATGTTGCCTCTCCTGCTCCTCTGATGCTGCTTGACCTGCTGTGCTTTGTCCAGCTCCACATTTTATCCACTCTGACTTTCCAACATCTGCAGTCCTCACTGTCTTCAAGCTTCCACGGATGCTGCCAGACCTGCTGAGTTTTTCAAGGCAATTTCTGTTTTTGTTGTTGATGAAAGATTAGGTGCCAAGTCCCTGTATTTAGTGTGCCTGCAGAACTTTGAATTGTACATTAATATTGCTTCTGTTTTCAAAATAAACTGTGCTACAACCATAGTGACGCCCAGTTAATTTAATCAACACAGAACAAAACCAAAATCAGGTATTACATCATCACTTGAGAACCATTGTGTGCAAAATAACTACACAGACACCCATCATGAATTTCTGAAATAAAAACAGAAAATGCTGGAAAAACACTACAGGCCTGTTACCCTCTGTGGAGAAAGTAACAGAGTTAATGTTTCAAATTTATTATGATTCTTTTTCATGATTTGTTAGGTGGCACAGTGGCTCAGTGGTTAGCATTGCTGCCTCACAGTGCCAGGATCCCAGGTTTGATTCCAGCCTTGGGTGACTGTCTGTATGGAGTTTGCACATTCTCCTCATGTCTGCATGGGTTTCCTCTGGGTGCTCTGGTTTCCTCCCACAGTCCAAAGATGTGCAGGTCAGGTGAATTGGCCATGCTAAATTGCCCATTGTGTTAGGTGCATTAGTCAGATCGAAATGGGTCTGGGTGGATTACTCTTCGAAGGGTCGGTGTGGACTGGTTGGGCCGAAGGGCCTGTTTCCTCACTGTAGGGAATCTAATCTAATCTAATCAAACTCAATGGAGTTTTGTATTCTCATGATTGAGGGGGAGAAGGAGCAATTGGAACAGATAGTCTGGCCGCCCAGAACAAAGGACAAATGAGTACTGTATGGGTAAAGGGTAGATAGGAATGCAAAAGTGCAGGGTGAAAATGGTCCCCCACTTCTAAAAGCAAGGCCAAAAAAACACAAAATGGACATCATGTGAAGGAGCACAAACAAAGGGAGTGCGAATGGTGGTAAAGGAGTGATAGAGATTTCAAACAGTTGTAAAGAGGCAGAGGAGGTGCTTTTAGTCAGAATGGAGGACAGAGTTCTTCTCTGAAGTTGTTAAACTCAGTGTTGAATTCTAGAGGTTGTAAAATGCTTAAGCAGAAGATTAGGTGTTGTTCCTCCAGCCTTGTGTGAAACTGAGTTGGAAGCCAGTAAAATGACCCTGACTTTCCAGCTGCCTATCATCTCAATAAACCACTCTGCTCTCATGCTAATGTTTCCATCCTAGGACCAATAAACATAGATCATAGAACATTACAGCACAGTACTGGCCCTCGATGTTGCAGCAACCTATCATACCAATCTGAAGCCCATCTAACTTACACTATTCCATGTACGTCCATATGCTTGTCCAATGACAACTTAAATGTACTTAAAGTTGGCGAATCTATTACCGTTGCAGGCAAAGCATTCCGTACCGTTACTACTCTCTGAGTAAAGAAAATACCTCTGACATCTGCCCTATATCTATCACCCCTCAATTTAAAGCTATGCCCCCTCGTGCTCACCGTCACCATACTTGGAAAAGGCTCTCCCTGTCCACCCTATCTAACCCTCTGAACACCATTTTCCATCCCCTTTCAGCGCTGACAAAGAGTCAAATCGGACTCATAACATTAAGCCTGCTTTTCTCTCCATGGATACTGCCAGACCAATTGAGCTTTGCCAGAATTTTCTGTTCTTTATTTCTGATTTCCAATGTACGCGGTATTTTGCGGTGATTGATCATTGACTCTGCCTGCTGGTTCAGTCTTACTTCCTGTCAGATCCTCTGTTTCCTAGCTCTCTACCCACCTTCCCTGTTTGGTCTGTTCCTGTTTCTGATCTATTTCTCTATTTGGCCGATTGAATAGACATTTTTAAAAGGAATTAGATATTTACTTGGAAAAAGGAATACAAATTACAGGCCTCTGCAAAAAAGATTGGCGAGGTGGGGATTAATTAGTTAGCTTTTGAAAGAGGGATGATGGCTGAATGGTCTAGTGTGCTGTATAATTCTACAAATATGTTCAATCCCGATTCTGTCAACGTCAATTAGGTGGGAATCATGGCAATTATCCAACTACTTAGCCCAGGCACATTATTCCTGAATTAGGAATATGCTTAAAACAGCTTTTCTGCAAATTTGAGATATAAATAGGTCAGTGAACATCACAGAATGTTTGCAACTTTGTGCCACAATTTACTCGATCACCTTTTTTCTTCATCTATTCTGCAATTCAGTTTAAACAATAGCATTTTCTAATGTGTAATACTAATGTAGTGATGATATATGACTACCTCTGTGACACTTTTCTGGCAGTGAATCCGCTATTTTGCTTACTTAATATTGGAAACTCGACCAAACTGGAGGCATGTTTTGTTTAAACTGACAGTTTGTGTCTCGATGTTTGTCTTCAATCAGCATCAGTGAATGGAGATGGTTCTGTACAAAATCAGTCTGTGCTTGCACTGGCACCGGGTTAATTTGTACTAAACTGACTATAGGCAAGGCAATTAGAGCAACCAAGGTTAAACTTCAGCATTCCTTTTTTTTAATTGTCTATGATCTATCTTTGAGGGCAGTGGCAGATCAATCATTGTCTATGTTCCAGATAGAAATTAGTAGGTTTCTAGACAACAATGGCACCAAGGCAAGTTTGGTAAGCATGAATGGGATTGGACAAAGCCTGGGTTTCTGAAAGGCAGATCACGCTTAACAAATCTACTGAGTTTTTTGAGGATGTAACTAGTAGAATAGGTAAGACAGAACCAGTGGTTGTGTTAGTTTTCAGAATGCTTTTGATAAGGTCCCTCATAAGAGGTTAGTGGGCAAATTCAAAGCCCATAGGATAGGAGGTAAATATATAGGCATGGATCAAAAATTGGCCGACAGACAGAGTGGGAATAAATAAGTGGGGTTACCTCACTTGGTGAAAGAATCTCACATAGTATTAGTATTAGAGAAAGGACCCTTTGCCCATTGAGTCTACACCAAAAAAGCTACTGTAGACCTACACTTGTCCGACTTTCCAGCATTTGGCTCACATCCTTGAATATTAAGACATTTCAACTTTTCCAAGTCAGTTTTCAAAGGTTGTAAGGTTTTTCACCTCGACTGAGAGAAAATGAGGACTGCAGATGCTGGAGATCAGAGTTGAGAGTGTGGTGCTGGAAAAGCACAGTAGGTCAGGCAGAATCTGAGGAGCAGGAGAGTCGATGTTTCAGGCATAAGCTCTTCATCAGGAATTTATCTCTCAGCTCGCTTTCCCACTCACATTCCTGATAAAGGGCTTATGCCTGAAACATGGAGTCTCCTGCTCCTTGGATGCTGCCTGACCTGCTGGGCATTTCCAGCACCACACTTCTCAACACTTTTCACCTCAACTGCCCTCCAGTACCCCCTGAGTGAGAAATGTATTTCCTCAAATCCCCTCTAAACCTCCTGCCTTTCATATTAAAGTTATTGATCCTTCAACTAAGGGTACAATTGTTTTCTATCCATTCTGTCCATGCCCCTCATAATCTTATATACTTCAATCAAATTACTACTCCATCTAGAGAGAAACAACCCAAGCTCTCTTAATAGCAGGACCGCTCCATCCCAGGTACTATTCTGTTGAATCTCCTCTGTACCCCATCGAGTGTATTCACATCCTTCCTTTAATATGGTAACCAGAACTCCACACAGTATTCTAGCTATGGTCTAGTCAAAGTTCATACAGCTCCAACCTAACCTCCCTGCCCTTATAATTGCTACCACAGCTGATAAAGGCAAGTTAAGCTGTTAACCTATCCTACCACTTTCAGGGATCTGTGGACCAAGTTCTCCCTGTTCCTCTGAGCTTCCTAGTGTCTACCATTCAATGAGTACTCCTTTGTCTTGTTACTTCTTACAAAGTACATCACCTCGCATTCCATCTGCCACTGATCTGCCCATCTCACCAACCCATCTATTTGCTCCTGGAACCTAAGGTCATCGTCCTCCCCGTCAATCATATGCTAAACTTTGTGTCATCCACAAACTTTATCACCAACCCCTCCCCCCCACCCCAGCATTTTGTTTGTAATTCAGTCATGGGATGTCGGTGTTGCTGGGTAGCCCATTCCTAGCTGCCCTTAAACTGCCTGACTTGCTTGGTAATTTCAGAGGGTTGTTGAAAGTCAATCACATTGATGTAAGTCTTGTGTCAAAGGTAGACCAGACCAGGTAAGGATGGTGGATTTCCTTCCATGAAGGACAATAGTGAACCAGATGGGTTTTCCTGCTCATCAGCAATTGTTTCTTGTTAATCTGTAGATTCTTAATTCCAAATTTTTACAAATTGTATCCAGATTTCACCATTTTCCATGCTGGGATTTGAAATCTAGTCCCCTACCACCACTCTCTGTTTCCTATTACTAAGCCAGTTCTGGATCTTACTTGCCAAGTTACTCTGGATCCCATGTCTTTATCAGTTTCCCATGTGATGCTTTGTCAAAGATTTTGCTGGAATCTATATAGACTGCTTAAATTGTACTACCCTCATCTATACACCAGGCTATCTCCTAAAAAAAAATCCAATCAAATTTATTAGGCATGACCTCCATCTTGCAAAGCTGTGCTGGTGATCCCTGATCAAACCTTGTCTCTCCAAAAGGAGATTAATTCTCTCCTTCAGAATTTTCTCCAATAGTTTCCCCACCTCTGATGTAAGACTCACTGGTCTGTAATTCCCCTGGTTTATCTCTACCGCCCTTCTTTAAAAGTGGAACCACATCTGGCACCTCCCCTGTGGCCAGGGAGGAATTAAAAATTTGGATCAGCACCTCTATAATTTCCTCCCTTGTCTCCCACACCAGCCTGAGATCCAATTCTGCCAGACCTGGTGATTCCTCTACTTAGAGTAGGTTAATAAAGTTGTCCAACTACCTTCCTGTATCAGTAAGTATATTTTTTCCCTGTTTAGTTGACACACTGCTAAGGGTAAGTAGGACTTGAACCTAAACCATCTGATTAGATGGCACGGATGCTCCTGTGGTGCTGCACAAGTCACTCGCTAGGCTTTTTTTATACAGTGAAAACTCGATTATCCGAACGTGACAGGCAGGCACTATTTTGTAATTGATTATTAGGAAAATCGAATAAATGCCTTTCCTGTGGGGCTTGAAGTTTTAAAGTCTGCTCACTATCCAGGAGACTGCAGCAGCGCACAGTGTGCGAAAACGGGCCCCCAACTCCGACCCCCCTTTCCCACCGCTCCCCCCCTCCCCCCCCAAGTCCAACACCACCCCCCAACCCGGTCCATCTCCGCCCTTGCCCCCCAGAACAAAGCGCGCAAGACCCTGCTCCCCCTGCGCCCCCCCCCCCGACCCGGTTCAACCCCCGCTCCCCACCCCCAAACCCCATCTAACTCCGCCCCTCAGCACAAAGCACGTGAGCCCCCACCCCCAACCCCAACCCCCCGACCCGGTCCAACCCTGCCCCCACTCCCAAACCGGTCCAACCCCGGCCCCCAGCACAAAGCATGTGAGCCCCAGCCCCCAACACAACCCCTCCCGTCCACCCCCTGGCCCCTCTCCGGGGCATCCGGACTGCACACCAACGACAAGACTGCTGCTGCTGACTTTGTGGAGTAAATCTCCAAATAGTACACACACACACATACACAACTTTTTACTGCAAACCTTTGGCAGGTTCCCTGTTTGCCCTGTGGCCCTGGAATCATGTGTAGGCTCAACAATTTTGGAGAGATTATTCCTGGGAAGGGAGGGGGGTGGGAGTGGTTTAGGGCACACCCCTCTGTAGAACTCCAGGGCAAGTGTGGGGGGAGAGAGAGAGGGCGGGAGGTCAGTCATTTGGAGACAGTGCCTGTTTAATCACTGTAAACAAAAGATGCGATCACTGTTAGAAGCACGTCTTTGATGTAATATTTCTATCGGGACCTCGAGATCTCCTTCGGATAATCCAATTTTCGGATAATTGGTTTTCGGATAATCGAGGTTTCTCTGTCTATGTGTTCACTAACAATCTAATGACCACCGGGCGAAGTAATTAATCTCAATTGATAAAGTGAACAGCTGATTATGGTGCTTGATCTTGTGGTGTGATGGTGGTGTTTCTGCCTTTGAAACTAAAAAAGGAAGGCTCATGTCCCACTTTACCACAGAGGTGTAATATATCATCTCTAAGAATTTTTAAATAGAGTGATTCTGACCCTTTAATATGTAGCACACCATTTCTTCCTCCTGTTATCTGGGGTTTACCACATTTAGAGTTTACCTACATTCAGGTAGTAGGTGGTTTGATAAAATCTGTAAGAAAGCACAATAAGAATATTTCCAGGCTTATAGAATCTTAATTGCTGAGGTTGTGTCTTTAGCAGCTGGATCTATTTACTTAGGAGACTCATAGACGGTGGGTTGATGTTTGAGATGTACATAGTAGGTACTTGACAGGACTGCCTTTCTGATGTTAGAATATCTCAGTGAGGTAAACTGATGTAGACTAGGGTCGTGCGTATAACTTACAACATGATGAGGTCGGCTTAAAGTGTTCTCAATAGGAAACCTTTTGGAATAGTTATTGGTCCATGTTGCAAACGTTGAAAGGAGTTTTTTTTAATTCATTCACAGGCATCACTGGCTGGGCCAGGATTTTTGCCCTTTCTTAATTGCCCAAAGAACAGTTAAGAGTCAACTATATTGCTGTGGGCCTGGAATCATGCGTAGGCTCAACCAGCTAAGGATGGTAGGTTTCTTTCCCTCAGTTAGGAAAGTGATAAATCAGAGAGGCTTTTTACAACAATCAACAGTGGTTGCAATCAACATGTTCACCAGCATTTAAGCTCAGATTATTTTATTGAAATCAAACTTTATCATCTGCTATATTAGAATGCAAACCCAAATCCCTCAAGCATTAACCAGGGGCTCTGAATTACTAGCTGAAAATGTGTTGCTGAAAAAGCGCAGTAGGTCAGGCAGCATCCAAGGAGCAGGAGAATCGACGTTTCGGGCATGAGCCCTTCTTCAGGAATGGGTGGCACTGATGAGATGATAATCATCGGACTGAATATTCATACTGTTTCACTGATACGTGGGCTGTCTTTTTACATGTATCTGGGTTTATTTAACATTGACTGTGAGCTCCAAATGAGACCAAGATGTATTACTTATAAACAGGATTCTCTTTATCCATTTATCTTTACAATTTAGACTCAAAGGAAGGCTGACTTGCGTTGGCCATTGTCACTCAGTGCTCAGAATGGTTGTAGAGTTGACATAAAGAGCACTTTTAAATATTGAACTGAAATGCCAGTTCAGGAAATTACAAAGCTTCAGGTTTTGATTTGAGCTGTAATATTTCATGAGTCTCAATGTGTGATCAATACTGATCATGTAATGGGACTTCAAGCCGTTCTTACCGTGTATGGTTTCAATGGAGGGTCACAGGCCTGAAATGTTAGCCTGATTTCTCTCTACATACATGCTTCCTGAACAGCGAAGTACTTCTATAATTTCCTGTTTGTATTTCCTTATTAGATTAATTTTGATTATTTCATTTCGGTACATTGTATACACTGTCCAGATGATGATAGAGCATAAATGAAATTTGAAATAAAATCATGTAAAATGAAAGAGGATTGAGCTTAGCATGCAGCATTGCATGAATTTCAAAACATCATATCAAAACTCAACCAACAGAATCAGGTTGAATCAGTTGTCTGTGCTATTTAGAATTGGCAAGGACTATGGAACAGGGTGGCAGACTGCAATATCAGTTCAAATGTTCCATTGGGTCTGTTGCTGGCAATGAAAGATTTGGTGAAACTTCCAAGTTACAATTCATTTTTTTCCATGTTTACTGTGTGCCTGGATGTGCTCGTCAGAATTTATTACAGTTTTATTCTCAGCTTTCATTTTATGATTAAATGTGGTTGCTACGGTAACAATAATCTGAACTCACTGTATATTGCCGGGGTTTATGGGTACTCAGTTTGAATGTGGCGTATGAAGACATTTTTGGATAGTTTTCATTATTTTCCACTGGCTTCTGTGTTGGGAGATATGTTTTAATCAATATTTTTTTCCTTTTAAAAGCATGGAGAGTAAAACTGCAAAACCTAGCCAGCAGGCACATTTCACAATAGTAGGGAAAAAGTTAATATGTATCTCACAGCATGCTATACAACGGATTATTTTGAATTTCAGTAAGCGGTTCCAAAGATAAAATCAACAGGCATTGCATTAGAAAAGTTTCACAAACAATAAAGGGAATGCATTGTGTCAACTGCGGGAGGAACATTGAACAAGATTATTCATCCTTGAACTGTGTGTGAGAGAGATGTTTTACTTCCCAAGAATTTTAACCATTCAAACAGAAAAGGCTTTCAATGATTTGGTGCCTTTTGTGACTTCTGGACATCCCAAACTGCTTTTCCAGCCAATGACATACTTTCAAAGTGCGAGAACTGTTGAAATGTAGGAAACATGATCATCAGTTGGTGAAAACCGCCCACAAGCAGCAGTGGAATAATGACCACATCATTTTGTTTTTGTGATGTTCATTGAGAGATGACCCCATTCCTCTTTTTTGAAATGCTGCTATTTGATGTCCACCTGAATGGGTGGATGAAGACTCAGTTGAATGCCTCATCTGAAAGACAGCACACTTGACAGGAGCACTCCCTCAGTACTGCACTGGTGTATCAACCTTGTTTATTTAAAATTCGAATCTCTGCAGTGGCACGTGAATCCTCAAACCTCTGGCTGGAAAGCTACAAAATGAAGCACAATTGTCACCTAAAAGTCAATTATAATCCAGGTTACACTTTACAACTTAAATTGATTTATGAATTCTAAATTTTTCTTAGGAACTAACCAGAAATATTTATTCTGTTCCTTCTGTTGTTACTGTAGTTACCTCTCTCTCATGATTACAATAGTTTGGAGTAAAATATTTGAATCTTCATTAACACCACTTGAACCTATTTCGATCCTAAGCCTTGGATATAGGGGGTTGATATTTATTGATTGCTGCTTACTAATCAGCAACATTTAATACAATCAATTTTTACTTATTTTAGATGCAACAGTCCCAATCATCCTGTTTAATTTGACAACACTAGGAAACTATTGAATTTTAAAGTAATTGATTCTTTCAGAATTGATGAATGATCCTAGCAAGAGTTTTCATATGATCAATATTGGATTAATTCCACGAGTATTGCTCCCATAAAAAAAAATCCCTTCACATGCTTGCCACCTTTCTTGTCATTCACAGGAAATTGTGGTATAGTATTTGCGGATGGTTACAGGAAGCAGTCTGGTAGCTGCAAAACACAGTAGCTTTCTTGCCCTCTACAAAGCTTCCTCCTCCTGGTGACTCCACACAGAACACTCATACTCTATCTGTATTTTGCCCTTTTGTAGGCTACAAATTGTCCAATTAGTGAACTGAAGGTGTGTGGTTGGCGTTGTGCTGATAACAGGCCCCACTTCACTGGTTGCTGTATTTGCTGTCTGTTATCTGTGTTGCTCGATCCAGTGCATGGAGGACAATAAATCAGTGGGAGCGGATTCTGAGAGGACTCGGATGCAGTTTTGTGGAAATGTGAGTTGGGACAAAAAGACAAATTGCAAACAAAAGCAATTTATGGCTAGACATACTGCACTTTTCACTGCAGAGCCGATCCTGATAAATTAAATGTCATTTCCTGCAAGAAAATGAATAAAAAAGAAAATGGGGAAAAGTATTTTTCTGTGGGGAATGGCTAGGATCTGGAATGAATTGACTAAGACTGTGGTGAAAGCTTATTAAATTATAGACTTAACAAGAGAATTGGATATTTATCTGAGCAGAGAATTTGCAGGGCAATGTGCAAAAGATGTTTCAGGGGCTAGCTGAATAACATTTTACATAGAGCCATAATAGGTTAAATATATTCCTTCTTTGTTATAACTCTATTTGGT
The DNA here is from genome assembly GCF_047496795.1 of Chiloscyllium punctatum. Taxonomy (NCBI): domain Eukaryota; kingdom Metazoa; phylum Chordata; class Chondrichthyes; order Orectolobiformes; family Hemiscylliidae; genus Chiloscyllium; species Chiloscyllium punctatum. The sequence goes on along the minus strand of NC_092745.1, from coordinate 112,347,264 downwards.
TAACCTTAGAATAATTCAACCAACCCATAATTGAAAGTGGATAGTGTTGAAGTGATTATACCTCTGACTGTTATATTTATCTTCAAATCATTCAATCTGAGTAAAATTCCTTAAAAATGATGAACTCTTGTACATTTTCCATATAGGCAATTTGACTTTTATTTGTGCTGTTGGGCCCAAACAGGGACAGTATGGTGGCTCAGTGGTTAGCACTTCTACTTCACAATACCAGGGACCCAGGTTCAATCCCAGGCTTGGGCAACTGTCTTTGTGGAGTTTATACATTCTCCCTGTGTCTGTGTGGGTTTCCTCTGGGTGCTCCAGTTTCCTTCCACAATGCAAAAATGTGCAGGTTAGGTAGATTGGCCATGCTAACTTGTCCAGGGATGTGCAGGCTAGGTGTGTTAACCATGGGGAATGCAGTGATAGAGTGGGTCTGATTGGGATGCTCTTTGGAGGGTTGGTATGGGCTGAATGGCCTGCTTCCACACTGTAGTGTTCTATATTTGGCAGTGGATTCTAAGGATCTTGATAGCTTTGGGGTTCTATTGACCTCCTACGTTAACTCCTGCAGGAGACTGACCAAACCCTTGCAAAACTGTAGAGACCCAATAAGTTTCTTGTAATCTTCTCTAATAATAAAGGTTACACATTTTTTGAATCTCTCTGCATATTTATCGTTTCATCATTACAGGCACCTTTATAGTGAATCTGTGTTGTGCTCTTTTAAAGGTAATATTGCGTACAACACTCTAAATGAAGATTTTATTAAGCGTTTATACTGAATAGTGTTTTCATTGCCATTTAGCTTTTATATTCAATACCTTTTGTGACAAACCTTGAATTCCATTAAAATTATTTACAGCTTTATCGATCTGTGCTGCTGTGTTTGACATTTTGTGAACCTGTACACTGATCCTCTGTTCTTTCATGGCTCTGATCCTAATTTCATTCTGATATAATTGCTGTTTTTTATAAACAACAAAATACAATATCATTGTATTCCATCTACCACTTATTAACCTATTTCTCACCACCCCTTTTATACATATTTTCCCAATCCCACTGCAGCTTCCTTTGGTTTGCTGAAGTATTATCTGTAGCTCCAATAAAAACATAAAAGTGTTGTAGAAACGCAGCTGGGCTGGCAGTATCTGTGGAGTGAAAAACAGAATTACCACGTTGAGACCAAAAAGGCACTTCTCTGGAACGGAAGAGGCTGGAAAATGATGGGTTTTGTCTGATGAAACAAGTAGTAGTAGACAACGATATTGATGAATTGTAGGTGTTAATAGTTAGTATTCATAGCAGAAAGTGGATCAGCTCTGCTGACAGTAAACCCTTGCCAGTGAGACAATGTGTGAGAGAGGATGGATAATCAAAATGGAGGACAGAATTCATGGTCTGCAGTTTTTGAACTCAACATTGAGTCTTGAAGGTTGTAAAATGCCCATGTGGAAAATGTGGCACTGTTTTTCAAGCCTGCACTGGCCTGTGCTATAACTGTAGCAGGGCCAGGGGAGAAACAATAACATGAGAACAAATTGGTGTCTTGAAATGGCAAGCAACAGGAAATTTAGGCTCATTCTTGTGGACAGTGTGGAGGTGTTCCATAATGTGGTTGACCAGTCTATATTTGGACTTGCCATTAACATGCTCTTTGCCATTGCTGTGGGCAACTTGCCTAGCTGTTTCACTTGTTTGTCCTAGGTTAACAGCGCAATACTTATAATTTATTTGTCTGTCTTCACTTCCAAAGCAGAGTCATTTTGGACTTTAAACATGACATTTGTTTTTCTCTCCGCCGATGCTGCCAGACCTGCTGAATTTCTCCAGCACTCTTGTTTTTTTTACTTAATTTCAGGTCTCTAGCATTTTGCTTTTACTTATTTCTCCAATTTTGCTATGTTGCACAATTTCAGATACCATTTCCTCTAGGTCTGTAAATAAATCTTGGATAGATACAATCATTGGAAACATTCCCAGATCAGAACCCTGAAAGAAACCACTGCCAAACTATCTAGAAAAAAAAAACCCTGCTGTTGGCTGAACTTGTGTTTTCTATCTTTGAGCCAGTTTTGATTCAGTTTTACTTGAATTCCCAAATCAAATAATCTCCATGATGCCAGAATCCCAAGTCTCAGCCTGTTTCTGTGTCACATTTTAATGTTGTGTTTGGTCTAAATTTTCCTACGTGAATGGAAAGTATTCATTAGATTCAAGGTGGACAATTGAATAGAGCACCAACCTGAACTAAGTGTCAAATCAGTTGGATTCACTTCTGGACTTTTATTTGTCTCTCAAATTAATAAAGGGATAATTTTCTGTGCATTGTAGTTGAGAAGAGAAGAGAGATACATTTGTTTATTTTATTTGTTCGTGGGATGTGGATATTGTTAGCTGGGCCAGCATTTCCTGCTCTTGAGGAGGTGCTGGTGAGCTGCCTTCGTGAACTGCTGCAGCTATAGCTTGAAACACAATGCAATTAGGGAGGGCATAAATGAACATATACAGGTTGATAAGATACAGATCTGGAATGACAATATCATAAGATAGAATCCATACAGTGCAGATAGAGGCCATCCAGCCCATCAAGTCTGCACTAAATTTCTAAGCAGCATCCCATCCTGACCCACCCTTCCAACCGATATCTACAACCCTGCATTTCCCATGGCTAATCCACCTAGCCTGCACAACATGACTTACATGCATTCAGTTGTGTTGAATTTTGGTATTTACAAAAGACTATAAATCACATATCAGTCCAGTAATACGTTAATTTGCAAAATCATGCACTTTGATGAGAGCTACATTCCTGCTGGGGATGAAAAAGGCTTCTACTTTGTGTGCCCTGTGTAAATATTTTCAGACCAGATCACGTACAAGCTCTCACTATTCTCCCCTTAAACTCAGGGCAGTGCCATTTATTGTTGGGCTGTAAGGGATCCCATTTCAGCCTTGGGCTTTTCCAGTGGGACCATAACACATAGAAACAGAAATAGACCACTCGACCTACCGTTATTCAATAAGATCGTGGTTGATCTGATAATCTTCAATTCCACTTTCTTGCCTTTTCCACATGATCCTTGGATTCCCTTGCTGATGAAATAGCTGTCCATCCCAACCTTGAATATCCTTAATGACCCAGCTTTTACAGCTATCTGCAGTAAGAATTACAGGCTCATTGCCTTCGGAGAGAAGGAATTCCTTCACATCTCTGTTTTAAATGAGCAAGCCCTTATGCTGAGATTATGCTATATGGTCCTTGACTTTCTCACAAGGGGGAAACAACCTTCTCGCGTTTACCTTGCTGAGTTGCCGAACAATATTGTATGTTTCAATAAGGATCTCCTCTCATGTTTCTCAACTTCGATGAGTACACGCCCAATCTACTCAACCTCTCCTCATTAGATAGTCCCTCCATATCCAGAATCAATCTCGTGAAACATCTCTGCTCTCCCACCAATGCCAATTTAGATTTAGCTGGATGTAATCAATAACAACTAGATTGAGTTCTTACATACATTGCCCATTAGGACCAGGTTGCCAGTGAAAGAGAGAAGGTCTATGAGATTGGCTGAATTTGAACCCTGGTCTCAGAAGTAAGAGAAAGATCTGTTAACATATTGGTGACACCATTTTAACTCTGATATCTCCCTCCTTTCTTTTGAATCTGGTTAATAGTAACTTCTGCAGGGACCTCTAGTGCAGCACTATGCCTTCTTTTGCTGTAAGGTTATCTCCTGAATGTCGTTAATTACTGATAAAATTATCCAATCAGTTTCTAAAACTGCTGTCAAATTCTATCTGCTGTGAATGAACTACGTTTACAGAGGCTATCGGAGAAGAAAGAGGAAGAGAAGTATTTTACTTCACATTCCAAGTATTTGTATTTTCTTTCCTTTTCATCCCATTTTCGAAAAAATATATAGAATTGAAAACTGAAACCTCGTTTGTGTCAGCTCGACTTCAGTTCCAGAAAATATATTTCACTGTCAGTGAAAGGTTTTGATGATATGGGGTAAAATAATGTTGTAATGGCAATCATAAAAGTAAAGGTACACATTATTACTGAATAATGTGCTTGAAGGCTACTTCAGTCTTCTGCTCAAATTAACCATGTGCTTATAAATTACAATCAGTAACTTTCATGGTGATTAACACAATATTAGCATATTAGTGTGTTTCACTGTGTGCTGCAGAGGGTGGTTTCTTAATACTGCCAATTATAAGCATCAGTTAATTTGGATTCATGCGCACATGTTCAGCGATTAGAACTGTTTTATGCTTGAAGCTTCTAATTAAAAAAAACTACAGCTCAGTTGCAACAACAATAGAGATTCTTTCCACCTTTTTGAGCTCCAGTTCCTCCAGTAGAGGCTGCTCTAACACCACCAAATAAGCGACAGCTACAAAAGCAGACTTTTCCAGAGTAACAACACCATCTTCTGCTCGCATCGGTTGCTGGTGTGCAGAATAGTTAGCATCTGCAACCAATTCGAGCTGGCCCCAGGAGCCAAGGTAAATTGCTTCAATGTTCTTTGGAAATTGATGACTGATGCCCATTCATTTGTCAGATCAGAATGTCAAAAGGTGCTGGGGATATGGTTTGCAGGGTGTGTGCTAGAAAAACTGGAAAGAGTGAGTAGCTATCGTCAAGCAAAAACTGAGCATGTGGGAGCAGTGCTCCCAGAAATGTGAGATGTGAACTCAACATTGTAGATGTGAACTTGCTTGTCGGTGATGAGGTGTTCTCAGTGTCACTGTACATGGCTCAGGTCTGGTCTGTTCCTCCTGAGCAGGGGACTCAAGTCACCTTCAAGCATGTTATCCAGTGATAGTGTGTACTTTCTGTGAATGCTATTGTAACGTTGTTATGGCAATCAAATGAGCCAACCTCTGCTTTATTTGGAGGTTGACCATGGACTGTGTTCACAGGGACAAACTCTCAATAAAGGGGGAGGAAATGTATCCAACATCACCTTTATCCCTTTACCACTTCTACATGCAGCTGCAGTGCTGTGGTAGATCCTTGTTATGCATACACCAAGTGACACTACATGTGTAAGTTCTACCTGTCCCCAGTATCACAAAAGATGGACCTGGTCATATTACAGCAGAATGCCCCAAGTTGTTAGGTTGTGTTGTACTAGCTGTCTCTCATGGAGATGTTTATACAGGAAATCACCTTTAGCCACAAGTCTTTCAGGCTGTGGTGCAAGATCCTTGAGGGTCTGCAGGAATTGAAGGTTCCTTGAGCAGACTGCCAAAGGCATTTGGCAGAGTGCTTCATCATCTGAACTTTTACAAGCAAGCACCAAGATGAAGTTGTCCAAAAGGCTTTCCCCTTAGATCCTTCTTACATTCTCCGCACATTGGCCTCGAGCTGGCTATCTCTTGGAAGCGATTCTTGTCCAATTCCTGTAGAATGTGCCTTACTGAAGCAGATCTGGAGGCAGATGCAATGATTTTGGTTGAGGTTACTCCCAAGCAGCTCTGTGACACGGGACTCGGTGCTCTCTGGGCTTTTCCCTGGATGCACGTGGAGTTAAACATCAATTCAGTGATGGACGCTCTTTAGTCTATCTGAAACTTGCTGCTCTTCCATTTCAAAGAGTTGTCCTCAATTAAGCTGCCACACTCCAAAATCTACATTGCTGAAGGCTGCACCAAAGCCTGGGGCAATGGTGCAATGGGGAATGGTCACTGCCTAGACCTTTCAACTACAATATACTATGGGGGATAGATACTTTAGGTGGTGGTGCATCTTACAGAGAGTGTTTGTTGTAAGTTGTATTGACACACTTGAGAGGGAACATAGGCTATAGGGAAGCATGTTGTATAGCTTACATTTTCTGTAATTTCCAATTTGAAATGCAATTTGTAAATATTAAGACTGTTACATTCATACAGAGTGGAACATGCTGTGTAGGGACCAATTGAATTTTCTTGTACAATTTGTAATATTCAAGTCACACATTGTGTAATTTTCTTGACATTTGAATAAAGTATATTTTTGGGAAAAAGCCAGATTAACTGGGAATTAGCACAAACCAAAGGGAGCGTAATTAGGTTATTGTATATGAAAGACATGTTATTAGCTCCCATAGATAATCTATCTACACCATAAGTTACCAAATTTTTGATTGCCTGCCAACCTATTTCAATAATTTAACTAATTTAAAGCACTTTCAAGTAGAGAATATATGAATACATAGGAATTTATTTTTAAATGCCATTTAGATTATTTATCAATTGTGTATCTCAGTTGACAGATGCCTTTTGCCTGTGACATCACCACCTTCCTCTTTGCTGACTGCTCCTCAATTTTGACCTCAACGATTTGCATTTACTGTATGTAATGACTTTAAAGCAGTGAAAACGTCCCAAGGTACTTCACAATCTGTGAACATTTGGCAATGGGCCACAAAAAGGTTTTGGGACATATGATCAAAACCTTGGACAAACAGGTAGAGAGGCAAGAAGGTTGGCAGAGGGAATTTGAGTTGAGGGGCAAGGAAGCTTAGGGCACAGCAGCTGCCAACATGAGAATCTTGCCAGCCAAAAAAGGATATTAAGCATGAGTCCAAATGAGGGATAAATCTGTTCAGCATTATACAATCCCAACAGCTTTATGCTCCATATGAATTTCCACCTACAATCTTCATCTGACTTTATTGGTAGAACTCTTTGATCGTAGTATCAACAAGCACCTCATTACAAAGTGCCAGTAATGCACTCTACAAATTATAAATGTCTAATATAACAGAGCCATTAACCCTGCACACAGGTAGACAGTGTTTTTATAAAATGGGGCTAATCCATGGATGTTGCTGAGAACTTAAAACAGACAATTTATATCATGCCATTTCATTAGTTTGAAGCCTTTCATTTTACACAGCATAGTTGGTCTCCCTGCTATAGGAAAGATGTTGTGAAACTTGAAATGGTTCAGAAAAGATTTACAAGAATATTACAAAGGTTGGAGGGTTTGAGCTATAGGGAGAGGATGAATAGACTGGGCTGTTTTCTCTGAAGCATCAGAGGCTGAGGGGTGACCTAATAGAGGTCTATAAAATCATGAGGGGCATGGATAGGGTAAATAGACAAGGTCATTTCCCTGGGTTGTGGGAGTCCAGAAATAGACGGCAAAAGTTTAGGGTGAGAGGGGAAAGATTGAAAAGGGACCTCAGGAGTAACGTTTACACACAGAGGATGGTACGTGTATGGAATGAGCTGCCAGAGGAAGTGGTGGAAGCTGGTATAATTACAACATTGAAAAGGCATCTGGATGGGTATATGAATAGGATAGGTTTAGAGGGATGTGGACCAAATGCTGGCAAATGGGACTAGACTTATTTAGGATATTTGAGTCCAGAGTGTGGTGCTGGAAAAGCACAGCAGGTCAGGTAGCATCTGAGGAGCAGGAGAATTGACGTGTTGGGCAAACGCCCTTAATCAGGAATCCTGATGGAGGGTTTTTGCCTGAAATGTCGATTCTCCTGCTTCTCGGATGCTGCCTGACTTGTGCTTTTCCAGCAGCTCACTCTTGACTCTAATCTTTGGCATCTGTAGTCCTCACTTTTGCCTTATTTAGGATATTTGGTCGGCATGCACAAGTTGGATCGAAGGGGCTGTTTTCATGCAGTATATTTCTGTGACTGATGCTATAGTGTGGACAATTTATATTAAAATAAAACTCACATTAACTGCCAAAGTCTTCACTTTCTCCTATTGTGGAGGGGCTTGTGTACTGTGAGACCAACCACTATGTTTGGGGTTGTTTTCTGTCTTCACGTGACTAAACCAAGAGGTCTAACAGAGTTATAAAAGGTGAGGAAATCCTCTCGTGAGCCCTTACAGGAAAGGACTCTTATTTTAAATAAAATGAAGTTATTGTATCATAGCAAATGTAAATTACGAGAGTAAGTTAAACGTGATGGCTTGGATTTCCTCTTGGCCAGAAAGCAGTGAGATGGGAGATGTGCATAGAGACCATCTGGAATATTCCCTTATGCCTAGATCCCTCTGAAAGTATTCACCCTGCAAGATCCTGAGGTGCTCTGCCTTTCCCCACCCAAGCCCTAATGACATCATCAGACTGGGTGGAGTTTAATGCAGCCTCTAACATTAATTCTTCAAAACCAGAAGAGGTGGGAACAGGAGTAAACCTTTCACTCCCTCAAACCTCCTTCCTTTAATAAGGCTGACTCGACATTCCTCATATTCACTTTTCTGTTCTTTCTGTGATTCCCCAAATGATCACGAATCTATCTATCTCAGTCGTAAAATATGCACAAGGACTCTGCCCCCACCAGCTGTCTGTGGCAAGGAGTTCCAAAGACTAACAACCCTCTCAGAGCAAAATAAAATCCTGTTCACCTCAGGCTTAAATTGGTGCACCTTAATTATGAGACTATGCTTCTGTCCTAGACTTAACATGTTCTCAGCATTTACTCTGTCAAGGCTTTTAAGAATTCTATATGTTTCAATGAGATCGCTTCCCATTCTTCTAAAGTCCAGTGTGTATCCTTTGCTTACAAGACAATCCCTCCATACCAGGGATCATCCTAGTGAACCTTCACTGAGCTGTCTCCAGCAAAATAATATCTTTCCTTAAATAAGATGAACAAACCTGCTCACAGTACTCTAGACATGGTCTCACAAAGACCTTGCAAAGTTGCATCAAAGACTTTCTTATAGTCCAACCCCCTTGAAATATTTACAATATTTACAATATTTTAAAAAGACCAATAGACGTTTAGGCTTCCTGATTACCTGCTGTACCAGTGCATTAGGCTTCTGTGTTTCATGCACAAGTACACCAAAATCCTTTTGTGTTGCAGCTTTCTGTAGTTTTTCTTCATTTAAATAATACTTTTTTAAAAATTCTCTCTTCCAAAATGAGCAGCTTCACATTCTTACCAGGTGATACTCCATTTGCCAACTTTTTGCCTGCCTACCTAACCCACCAATATCTCTCTAAACTGTTTGTACCTCGCTTGCAACCTGTGTTTCCACCTATTTTAGTGTTGCCTGCAAATTTGGCTACAGTACATTCACTTGCTTCCTCCAAAACATTAATATAAATTATAAACAGTTGTGGCCCCAGCTTCAAGTTTGTAGATGATACCAAGTTGGGTGGGAAGATGTGAAAAAGCATTCCTTTAACAAGGTTATGTTGTCCTTGTTTTTTTTCAAGATGGGGTTGTAAAGGCAGAGGTGCTGATATGTCTGGAAGTGGCTACTTTTGTTAATGGCAGGAGAGGGGCCAATTCTTTCAGTACAATTTTTTTTCTTGTTCGATTTAGTTTTAGCAGAGAGTCAGAAAACTGCTGGTAACAGCGACACAGCTACAGTGAAACAAAGTTCCATGCTTCAACAGAGGTTTTCTTGCCTGACTCTACTGTTTGAAACCTCTCTTACCTGTAAGAACCTGTGTTTCAATGTACCATTTGCCTAGAGTGTATTTATGGGATATTGAGGGAATTGGATCAGTTTTGTTAACTTGCGAAAGAGATAGGTTGGGTTTTCAAATAAGTCATAGAGATGTACAGCACGGAAAAGACGCTTCAGTCCAACTCGTCCATGCCGACCAGATATCCCAACCCAATCTAGTCCCACTTGCCAGCGCCCGACCCATATCCCTCCAAACCATTCCTATTCAGATACCCATCCAGATGCCTTTTAAATGTTGCAATTGTACCACCCTCCACCACTTCCTCTGGTAGCTCATTCAATACAAAGTCATGTTGTTCTAAATTCTGTTTTCTTTTGTTTATATTTCATCTGTAGTGTTTATATAAATTCTATTTTGCTTAAAGCTGAGTGGTTTGACCAACTGCATCACTCCTGGGGTATCCACTTTACATCCGCTTAAAAAAAGAAATTAGGGTCTGGGCTCCCCTCTTAAAATGTTTTGAGGGTGTCTGATCTGGTCCATAACAAGGGTGAACTGTGATGCGGATGCAAAGATCCTTCAGCATGATCTGGACAGGTTGGGAGAGTGGGCAAGTCGATGGCAGATGCAGTATAATTTGGACAAATGTGAGGTTATTCACTTTGGAAGCAAAAACATGAAGGCAGACTACTATTTGAATGGCTGTAAACTGGGAGAGAGGAGTGTGCAGCAGGACCTGGGTGTCCTTGTGCACCAGTTGCTGAAGGTATGATAATTCCTGTTTGAGAGAGGAAGAGGGAATGCTGACAGAGCCAAGCTGGAATTCTAATAAGATCAGCTGAACTTGCACAATCTCCAAGGAAGGAGCTTAAGAAATCAGGTCTGTACTTAGCTTTTGGCTGGCACCTTCTTCCTTTTCTATCAGATGGAAAGCCCAAGTTGCTCAGAGTTGAGCTGACCAATTGTTACTTTTTATGATTTCGAGAGGAACATTGAATGATCAAGAATCAGTGTTCAGCATTCAAACATGTAACAAGTACATTTCGGAAATTAAATCATTTTACTTCTCGATGTAAAGTGGAGTCGGAAACACAAGAAACAGGAGCTGGAGCAGGTCACTTTGAACCTGCTGCAGCATTCAGCAAAGTGGTGACTGAGCTTTCACCTCAATGCCTATTCCTTCATTCCAAGAGGGCCATTAACCTTGATCTTGTCTTGAACTCACTCGATGACTGAACTCTGTAGGCTAGACAATTGCAAACATTCATGTTTTTATCGGAGGATTTTTGTTCTTAGTTCAGTCTTAAATGATCAACTTCTAATTCTGACTCTATGACCATGTGTTGTAGATCTTCTCAGCCAGGGAAACATTTTCTTAGCATACACCCTGTTATGCTCTGTTAAGCTTTTTGTATGTTTCAGTTAGAATTATCGAGTTTTCCAACACGAAGAGAGGCCTTCCGGTCCATCCATACCTACACTGGTTCTCAAGTATCTCTCTATTCTAATCCCATTTTCCATCATTTGGCTTGTGCCCTTATAAACTCCCTCCACCCTTCAGGCTGTCTGCCTGTATTCCTGATGAAGGGCTTTTGCCTGAAACGTCGATTTTACTGCTCCTCGGATGCTGCCTGAACTGCTGTGCTCTTCCAGCACCACTAATCCAGAATCCCTTATAAACTATGGCACTTCAAGTAATTATCTGAATATTCCTTAAATGTTGTGATGGCTCCCACCCGTATCACCCATTCAAGGAACCCTCTCATTCAATTAAACTCCAGGTCTTAGTCTGTTTAATCTCTCTTGCTAAGACTATACCTTTATTCCAGGAACTAGTCTAATAATCCATTGTTGTACTACACACAAGGCAAATGAATTCCTCTTCAGGTAAAAAGATCAAAATTGCAAACAATGCTTCACATATGCCCTCACTAATGCCCTGTATAATGGTAGGAAGATTGCTTTATCAGTGTACTATAGTCCCTTGACATAGCATTTATCTCCCCAGCCAGTTGTTATACCCTGAGTGTTATCCTTGAGTGATTCATGAAAGAAATGAATTCACCTTCGAGGCAAATAAGCAAGCTAATGAGTACCAGATGATTGCACGATCATTAAGTAGCCTATAATTTTCCATCCATTAACAGTAATGAACAGAAAATCACTGAGTGGTCACTGCAAGTTTCCAAACTGCTCCCTGCAATGTATATACATCTCTGGGAGGATGAGATTGCAGAATCATGTGCCTCAAAATTAAATCTCTCTTCTCTGGTTATTGACCCTCCCGATGTTGGAAACAGTTTTTTCTTTATTTCCTCAGGGTGGCACGATGGGTCAGTGCTGCCTCACAGGCCAGGGACTGGGGTTCAACGCTCACCTTTGGTGACTGTCTGTGTGGAGTTTGCACATTCTTCCCCTTGTCCGTGTGGGTTTCCTCCGGGTGCTCTGGTTTCCTCCCACAGTCCAAAAATGTGCAGGTTAGGTGGATTGGCCATGGTAAATTGCCCAGAGTGACCAGGGATGTGCAGGCTTGGTGGATTAGCCATGGGAAATGTGGGGTTAAAGGGATGGGGTGGATCTGGGTGGGATGCTCTTCAGAGGTCGGTGTAGACTCAATGGGCCAAATGGCCTGCTTCCAACACTGCAGATATTCTATGATTATTTGTTCCAGAAAGCCCTTCAAGATATTAAATACCTATATTAAATCCCGCATTGAACCTCACTAGGTAGCGGGGGTCAGTTAGTTGGACAATGAGTTTGCAATGCCAGAGTGATACTAACAGTGTGGGTTTAATTCCTGTACCAGCTGAGGTTATCATAATGGACATTCCGTCTCAATTTCTCCCCTTGCCTGAGGAGAGGTGACCCCTCCCCCAGGTTAAACCACCATGAATTGTCTCTCTCGAATGGGAGAACCACCTGATGGTCTGGTAGGACACTGGTGACTGTACCATACACTTCACTGTTCTGTGGAAAACTAGCCCAGTTTCTATAACCTCTCCATGTGATTGAAATCCCTGCAAACATTCTAGTAAAGCTCCTCTGCATGAAGGTCTTGACATCCTTCCTCAACAGTGGTGCCTTATCTGAATTGGACACAAAACAACAGATGTGGCCTGTGGTTTATAAAGATTTGGCATTACATCTTGTTTGCCTGCCTCTATTAATCAAGCAAACAATGGTAGAAACTCAGTAAGGTTATTAGTTGACTAATTGCACTGACACTTCAAGTTGGGACCTGGCATGGAGTCAAAACTGACATGTATTGCAGACCTTATACCAAAAACACCAGATTTAGGGAGCTCTATTCTGAATTACGTCTTGGTGTTTGAAAGAAATATGATACAATATTTTTTTAAAAGTGCCTCCCCAACATGAACATTTACTGAGAGAAGGCAACTTCCATTTTCTGGGAGCAAACAAGTTAAACTTGGTCCTCATGTTCCTCCAGGACAAAAGTGACAAGATCCTCTTTTTTTTTTCCCTGCCCTATGCCCACTGCAGGCCAACAAATCTCAACTAGCATTTCCTCCCAACATATTAAGCGGTGATCATTTGTAGATGTATGCTCTAAGTGAGTTTACACAAGGATATTTGTGCATGTCTGACACTGAGTGTCAGGCTTGTCTAGACAGATAGAGCTGAAGAAGCACTGAACATAAAGTGTGCATGCCCAAAGACTGGAAATGAGTTAATCGAACAGATTGCGAACATCAATATGATGCTGTGTCTTCCTGTCTGAGAACAGCATCTTGCTGAAATCCATTTGAAAACTCAAAAAAGATCAAACGTTGAAATAAACTTTTCGTGCTAGATGGACAGGGTGTAAAAATGAATTTCTTCCAAAGATTAAAGACACTTCTATTTCTGAGATAAACTTAAAGATGAGATCTCGTTCAAAGGAAGCTGAGTCATCATCCCCAGAGACATGAGAGCAGAGATGATGCAGAAAATCTACTTGGGATTTTGCTATCTTGGGATTTGAAGGAAATCTGTACACAGCCAGACATGGTATTTACTGGCCTGGCAAAAATGTTAAAGACCAAGTCTACATTACTTCATAGTTAAATATTTAATACCAATGACAGAAACCAGGGACCCAAGGAGGGTCCAATGTCTCGTGGATTCTGAAATCATATCATTTCTGTTGCACAAATAAGCATGACCTTAAATAGAAGCAATCATTAGGCGTCAGATATATCAAAGCCTTGACTAGTATCCTTGACTGAAGCAGAGTGCAAAATTTGATTTGCAATCAGTGAATAACTACTGGAGAACTTTGAAATGTTAGAATATTAAAAGAAATTTATGACAAAAATCTTAATATTTGTTTTTTAAAGAGCAGATATCGGGATAGCTACCTTCAATTGTCAATTCCCTGGGAAAGTTCTGCACCATCATGCCAATGTAAGTTAAATGATGTTATTAGAATACAAACAGATCCATGAAATGTTTTGTTAATTGTATAACTGGTTTGAACCAGTTTGGAGTTATACTAGTGCTGAAGTTTTGAGGTTGTGTGTATCTGTGACACTGACAAATCAACTGACACTGCACATTATGACAACAACCAGATGCTTATCCCTGAGTGCTATCATAGGATCTGTTGGCTATAAGACCTAGAATAATGAACACTATTTCATAGCTTCTTCAAATTACTCCAGACATTGTTATGACACCTTTTAATGAACCACAATTAATACTAACCTAATTAACAAGCTACAATAATTATGCCAATAGAAGACCCGTTGTATATTCTGGGAGAAGTACAACATATGTTGAGGACCTGTTGTATAAAGTACTTGTCAAACAAATGGAATTGACATCATGGGTATTTGTGGCTGCAGGCTCATTTGTTAGATAAGTATTGTATCTCAGCGCCATCACATGTATCTTTGTGTTTAATAAAATGCTTTCATTTAGCTTCAACTGTATTGTCTCTGATTTTAGGATTGAGCTATCAAATTTCAGCATCAGTGCTGGATTATAGGTCTTCTGGTTTACTGCCGTGGGATTGGGGATAAGGATGGGAACGGTTTGATGGTGCAATGTAGCCTTTAGTCCACAGCTTGAATTATATCCCAATAGTACGCCAGATTTTAGCCTGTGTGCCTTCGTACTTGCTAATGGCTATGTGATAAAAAACAAAAAAACTGCAGATGCTGTAAATCAGAAACAAAAACAGAAATTGCTGGAAAAGCTCGGGAGGTCTGGCAACATTTGTGCAGAGAAATCAGAGTTAATATTTCGGGTTTGGTGACCCTTGAAGGTCAGTGGACCTGGAATGTTAACTGTGATTTCTCTTCACAGATGCTGCCAGACCTGCTGCGATTTTCCAAGCAATTTCTGTTTTTGTCATTAATGTCTACGGTAGAGTGAGTTCTGATTACTTCTTCTCTTGACGCTGGTCATTCTTTTTAACAATGTTATGGTAACTAATGAAATCAGATTATAACAAGATTTTTTATATCTATAAATAGAAATAAAAACTTGGCATGTTATGTGGTGGATCAGTGGGCCCATTATCTACGTACTGGGTGTTATGGTATAATCACATAAAATTCACAGATTGGAATCTAATAATTTCCAAAACAAGCAATTTATAGACCTGACTTCAGGAGGGAAAATATGATTTGCATCATTCTTTCCCTGCTGCTTAAGTGCCTTTTTTTTACCTTCTTCAATCTGTTTAGATTTTTATGGGTATTTAAACAGTGAGTGTTGATGACATCCTCTGGGAGTTGCTGCTGGGCCAAATGTGTGAGGCAGCTGAGCTAACATATAGCTGAAGTGACAGTTGCTGGTGAAATACCATGTGTTGGTTTACTTTCTTCAATCTATTGCACTCAATTGCATCAAAGGAGCGCTTTTCCTCCTGGCCCCTCAAAAACAGCATCACCATCATCATCATCATTCACTGGCAAATATTGACCAAAGGAGTTGGTTGTATATAAATGTTCTCTTTTTAGCGCTTCCATTCTCCCTGAGGCAGATCTGCCTTTACATAAAATGTGCAACATGCTAACAGGATATTCGGCCCAACACTTTCCTCTTCATCTTTGAACTCCCGTAAACACCTACTCATTTACAATACCCCTGAAAAATAATAAAGAATTATTGGTTTGTGTGGTATTTGTTGCCACCATTTCTATTTCTTTAATTGGGCCTAGGGGCTTAGTTGGTCCACACCATATTGAATCTTTGTCTTCATAGGAAGAGACTCTTGTCATGATGGGATATGTTTTTTCACATGACATTACAAATAACATTACTGTGTTCTGCAATGGTGTGAAGGCTTTGAGATACACATGGGTCTGCAAACCTGTCTTTAATCCACCCAAGTCTATATGACATCATCAGCTTGGGTGGATCTTAATGCAGTCTCTTACATTAACCCTTTCAGAACCATTGCTCATACAATTTATAGCGCTGGTTGTTTGAAATTCACTGGAGGCATGCCCGTTTTTGTGCACAGACATGTTTGTAGGTATTTGTGAATGCATTCTCTGGCGTCTTATTTTAAAATGCTAATTTTTAAAAGTTAAAAATCACACAACACAGGTGGTTGTGCCACCTAATGAAGGAGCAGCGCTCCGAAAGCTGGTGCTCCCAATCAAACCTGTTGGACTATAACCTGGTGTTGTGTGATTTTTAACTTTGTACACCCCAGTTCAGTACCAACATCTCCAAATCAATTTTTAAAAAAAATCTAATTTATAACTAACCTGGTGAATCACTTAGGATTTGAGATGAGGTGGCATTTCTTCACTCAAATAGCTGTGAATCCTTTGAATATTCTGCTCCAGAATGTTATGAATGCTCCTGTGTTGACTATATTTGGCTGAGATAGATAGATTTTAGTGAATCGAGGGACACGGGAATTGAGCAGGGAAGTGGAATTATGGAATCCCTATAGTATGGAAGCAGACCATTTGCCCCGTTGAGTCCACACTGACCCTCCAAAGGTCATTCAAAACAGACCCCCTCCCCACCCCATCCCACTCTCTCCCTGGACCCCTGCATTTCCCATGGCTAATTCACTCATCCCGCACATCCCTGGACATCATAGGCAATTTGGCATGGCCAAACTACCTAAGCTGCACATCTTCGGACCATGGGAGGAAACTGAAGCACCCAGAGGAAACCCAGGCAGACATGGGGAGAATGTGTAAACTTCACAAAAAAAGTTGCCCAAAGGTGGAATTGAACCAGATCCCTGGTGCTGTGAGGCAGTAGTGCTAACTACTGAGCCACCGTACCACCCACGTTACGGCCCAATGATCCACCATGATCCTATTGAATGATGAAGCAGGCTTGAGGGACCGAATGGCCTTGTCCTGCTCTTATTTCTTACATTCTTATTCATATCGCTGGACCAAATTGGTTGCTGACGCCCAACAGAGAGCTGAACATTTGAGGCAGGCGATGCAGCAAAAAAAATGAAAAAAGTGTTAAATTATTTACGCATTTGATCTGATATAGAATTTTGCACTAAAGTGTAAAGCATAGCATGTAGGTCAAAAAATGTGAGGATTGAATAAGCCATCACACAAAGACTTAGAAAGTACTGTGGGAGGAATAGACACACTTTCAATGTGGTGTAGCATTTTTTTAAATGAAAATTCTCACATTAGGAAAATGAAGCTAGCACAATAGAAGAAACACCTGCAGAAGTGATGTCATGATTTAGCAATGCTGTATGGTTATAACACTTGAGAAATAACCTTTCTGAAGCAATTCAGCTTACTCCACTTCTTCCCAACTTTTTAACCACCTCAAATCCTACCCATTTGGTGATAGGTGTCAGTTAGTGCAGTTGGCTGGACAGCTGACTTGTAGCATAGAGTGATGCCAACATGGGCAGAGGGTACCATAAAGGACTCACCTTCTCAGCCTTTCTCTTCAACTGAGGCACGGTGACCCTCAGGTTAAACCACTACAGTCATTGCTCTCTGTAATAAGATAGCAGCCCTATGCTCTACTAAGGCTGTGGCAATTTTACCTTTACCACTTTGTTGACATCTAACCTTTATATAACCTGGGGGTTTGATGTTTGTTTTCTCTCCATTATGAAGTATCCTCAGATGTCAGGCTGCATTTTTAAACGGGCATGGGGTCGGGATAGGGAGAGAACAGGCCTGTGAATTCCTGGCATGGTTAAAGCTCCGGACCCTTCTCCAACCATGGGAAGAGTTGGGTTGTGGCTTTGGGGAGGGGGAGGGCGATGTGTATCAGGGGGTGGGAGGAAAGGGTAGGGTAACAGTTTCCCAGCACCAAACCGAGCTGGGAATAATGTTTCACACTGAACTGGGATACGTTAAGTTTACGACTAGTGAGTTGTCATTATATCAAATCAGCCCACAGTCCCAAAGAAAAAGTGAAATCAAGAGACAGCTGATGGTGCTGCAGGCTATACTTTGTTGGCTAAAACCCTGTCTGATTTTAGTCAGGGTAATCGTGTGATTCCAGAGCGACAGCTTTTCATCTTTACATTTTGATTCTGTGCAATGCTCAGAATCTTCTACACTGGAAACTTGAAAAAAAAAACACATGCTTTCATCCATGCAGATGAGATGTCGTAGCTATACTTAACAGCAGTGTCACACAAACTGAGAGAAAAATTCTTGCAGTCAGTCTGCACCGACCCACACATTAACAGAAAGAAGGTCGTCAGCTAATGGAGCAGGAAAGATGCGCAATTGTTCAGAGGGGAAAAAAAAATGCAACTCTGCTCTCTTCTCCACTAATGGGAAAACAAATCTGCTGCTCCTCATAATATTGAACTCTTTATTCAAATATTCATAGCATGTTGCAATGTATTTATTTTCTGTGAGGGTGGCAGCTGAATAATGCAGAGGAACAACAGGATTGTTCGAGAAAGGGCATTCAGATGTTGACCTTAGAACAGGACTAGATTAGTCAGGGAATTTAAATGTTAAAAATCAAATGGAAAAGTATGCAGTGAGTGTGCCAGTTAATCAGTTAATCCATGGTAATATATGTATCTAAATGCGACTAACCCTTGGTGGTGGAGGGAGACGTTCAGTGTAGCAGATCAGCGTTAATGGATGCAGTAAGTAAAGGGATGTTGAAGCAATACAGATGATCCCACACTGAAGTGTACTAAAATTACAAAGTAAGTAATCTCTGAATCTGGAAATCATGGCTGAGGGGTGGAGTATAAAGTCACTGGATAAACACAGAGATCTTGAATTATGTTAACCCTTTTAACAGTGTACCTGAAATTATTAGGCATTCCCATATTGTGCAATGGAGCAATCACACAGCAGTTAATAGCCTGATTTGCAGAATAGGGATATTATTATTGTTGGAAAAACAAAGACAGCTCAATATTTGTTCAATAATAATGCCATTGAATTTTGTGTGTATGTATTTGATTTGGGAACAGTTAGTTGACAGAATTTTGCTTTCTTTTAGGTGGGAGTTTTTAAATTTGCTTCTGCTACCTCAGTGAAGCAATTTGAGTGGAACAGAATCTGATTTTCTACAAAGGAAACGTACCTGCGGATGTATTACAGACAGATGGTTGTGCCGATGAGTTAGCCAAGTATCACTTAGAAGGAACATGCAGCTGAGTTTTAATGTTCTCCACTGGGAATTAATGAAGCGCATATTCATAGCATAAATCAAATGTTCCAGCATGTTTCTTTTTTGGAATCATTGGCGTGTTTCTGTTTTGACTTTTCCGGGAATTATTCCATGCTGCTGTGTGGCACATGAACCATTTCCACCCCCAGCCTCCATATCTTCATGCAGAATGTTGGAGCTCATTGATGCTAAAGTGGCTACTGTGCACTGAAGCCTTTCAACTCTAGAAAGAATTCTATCTATTGTATGAAAGCAAAAAGGCAGATAGTTATGAGCAGTAAACAGGCACCATTCCAAGGGCAATAAATTAATTTGTATTTCTTGAAGTTCAGGTCTCCAAATGATTACTGATAGCAACACTAACTGATTGTGAGGTGCTAACTTTATCTATTTGGATTAACTGCAACTGAAGGAAAACAACATGTCTTAACCTGTTAATTTGATTCTTTTTCCCCCTTTTTCTCAAGATAAGATACAAGTCACTCCAACAGACGTTACCATGAGACATCAATGTGCAGAAAAGAAAAATAAAACATGAAATTACGATACAGCCAGAAATGACGAAAGGAAAGAACATGGGCGAAAATAGATATGAGTTCAATCCAACAGGCATTTCTTTAGAGTTTCTTTCCTAAGAGTAGTCAGTTTGTTTGTGAAAAATCTTTAGAACTGGAGATCTCTTCTAAATCCATAAGAGCAATGGGTGAGAAAAATAAACTAAAAGCTGCTGGCCATGTTTCTTAATGAGTACATTCTGACTAAAAGCTGATATGTTCATGAAGATAAAATGATCATTTCCCATTAGTGCGTTTAAAGGCCACAGTAAGCCAGTGTATTCCCTTTTGGCAACCAGGGAGAGCCAATTATTCTGATACAAGATACATTGATGAGTCCCACTACCAGCTGGCAGCACTTCAATAGCTTTTATGTATTGGTCTGTGCAAGCATGTTAAAGGGATAGTTCCCTTTCAATTTTTAACAAAAGTGTGCATGTGTGCGAACAATGCATTCTTCTGTCGTTTTAGAAAAAATATTAATACAGTGATAAAATCTTCTGAGGTTGAACCTCAAACCTGTTTCAATGCGAGGATGTATCTGTTTGTTCATAATGCGAGGTATATTCCATTCTGACAATTTATAATTACAATACAATAAGTAAAAACACATGATCCTACAACACTGAGAATATTACTGTTTTTAAAACATGTAAACAATGAAAATGCAATTTATTGTTCTGATGGTATGTTTTATAAAACTCTATGCAAAATGCTATTGATGAAAAAAAAATTCAAAAATAATTATCAAAAACAAATCTTGAGGTATAAAAGGTTGTTTGGACTGTAAAGAAAACTTGTCAATCTTACGAAAAGCAGGATACGGTAGAGATTTCCAGAAATGTCTGAAAGAGAAAAGGGAGGTTCATTGCATAGGAACATAGGAACAGGAGTAGACCATTCAGTCCCTCACACCTGGTCCACCATTCAATGAGATCATGGCTGATCTATGGCCTAACTCCATATACCTGCCTTTGGCCCCTATGCCTCATTGGGTAGAAATCCTGTTTTTCAGAACAGCTGTCACACTGGCTTGTCAAATGAAGTGCAATCATTAATTTAAATACAATATTGATAACCTTAACTTTCTGAGGTCAGTTGTACTAGGAAGAGAAGAAATCTACCAGGTTTTCTCTATTCAGTCATAAACCAATTTCACCTTCTGGATTGTATTTGCTGCCATCAGAGATATTAATTCCATCTCCTGCATGCACCGCGAAGAAGAAGCTCAGTATGTGGGATGCAGTTAAAGCCACATGGCATTGAAACATCCTAGCTGTCGTGCTGCTGACCTGCGAACTTGAACTGTCTGTGCCCTTAGACTAGTTATTCCAGTTCACCTTTGACACTGACGTCTATCTGAAGTTGCACAAAAGCAGGGTGGATGTAAATGGTCATTATCACCTTCCTTCAAACATCAGCAAAGTGGGAGAAGAAGTAATCAATGTTGTCAGGAAGTGATATTCGTTCATCAAAAACCTGCTTACTGATACTCAATTTGGCTTATAATGTTAGCTTCTGAATTCTGATGCCAGAGGAGATTTGAAAAAAGCCACAACGGTAGAGTTCCAATACTATAACTATTGCAGCAAACTGGATTTTTAAAAAATATTCAACATTAAGGAGCTTTTAAACAAGATCCTAACAGTCATGTGACTTCTCTCCAGGATTCAACTGTGATGAGAACTAGATGTACCTCACAAAGTAACACTATCCACAAGGGTGAAAAGAAACTCAGGAACAATGGCATCCTTGGTGATTCAATTGCAAAGGGCTCGCATTCAAATTCTGATAGTAGTAGTAAAGACAAATAAAACTTCATAAACTATGCATAGCACTAGTCAAACCATACTTAGAATAATGTGAACAGTTTTGGTCTCCTATCCAAGAAAAGATATATTGGCATTGAAGACAGTCCAGAGAAGGTTCATTGGATTGATTCAGCATATGGAGGGATTTCTTATGATGAGATTGAGTAAATAATGCTTGTACTCTTTGGGGTTCAGAAGAATGAGCGAAGAACTAATTGAAGATATAGGATTCTTAGAGGCCTTGACAGGGTAGATGAGGACAGGTTGCTCCCCTTGTAGAAAAGTCCAGGACAAGAGGGCATAACCACAGAGTAAGTGGTCATCCATTGAAGACGGAGATGAGGAGGATTTTTTTTAAATTCTCTCAGAAGGAAGTGAACCTGTGGAGCTCTTTACTACAGAAGCTGTCAAGGCTAGGCCATTAAATGTGTTCAAGGCTGAGATGGACAGATTTCTAATCGGTTAGGGATTCAAGGTTTATGGTTAACAGGCAGGAAAGTGGGTTTGAAGGTCATCAGAAAAAAAATTAACTCTGGTTTATAGAGTCATAGAGTCATAGAGATGTACAGCATGGAAACAGACCCTTCGGTCCAACCCGTCCATGCCGACCAGATATCACAACCCAATCTAGTCCCACCTGCCAGCACCCGGCCCATATTCCTCCAAACCCTTCCTATTCATATACCCATCCAAATGCCTCTTAAATGTTGCAATTGTACCAGCCTCCACCACATCCTCTAGCAGCTCATTCCATACATATACCACCTTCTGCGTGTAAAGGTTGCCCCTTAGGTTTCTTTTATATCTTTCCCCTCTCAACCTAAACCTAAGCCCTCTAGTTCTGGACTCCCCAACCCCAGGGAAAAGACTTTGCCTATTTATCCTGTCCATGACCCTCATAATTTTGTAAACCTCTACAAGGTCACCCCTCAGTCTTCGACGCTCCAGGGAAAACAGCCCCAGCCTGTTCAGCCTCTCCCTGTAGCTCAGATCCTCCAACCCTGGCAACATCCTTGTAAATGTTTTCTGAACCCTTTCAAGTTTCACAACAACTTTCTGATAGGAAGGAGACCAGAATTGCACGCAATATTCCAAAAGTGGCCCAACCAATGTCCTGTACAGCCGCAACATGACTTCGCAGCTCCTATACTCAGTACTCTGACGAATAAAGGAAAGCATACCAAATGCCATCTTCACTATCCTATCTACTTGCGACTCCACTTTCAAGGAGCTATGAACCTGCACTCCAAGGTCTCTTTGTTCAGCAATCCTCCCGAGGACCTTACCATTAAGTGTATAAGTCCTGCTAAGATTTGCTTTCCCAAAATGCACCACCTCATATTTATCTGAATTAAACTCCATCTGCCACTTCTCAGTCCATTGGACCATCTGGTCAAGATCCTGTTGTAATCTGAGGTAACCCTCTTCTCTGTCCACTATACCTCCAATTTTAGTGTAATCTGCAAACTTACTAACTGTACCTCTTATGCTCACATCCAAATCATTTATGTAAATGATAAAAAGTAGAGGGCCCAGCACCGATCCTTGTGGCGCTCCACTGGTCACAGGCCTCCAATCTGAAAAACAACCCTCCACCACCACCCACTGTCTTCGATCTTTGAGCTAGTTCTTTATGCAAATGGCTAGTTCTCCCTGTATTCCATGAGATCTAACCTTGCTAATCAGTCTCCCATGGGGAACCTTGTTGAACGCCTTACTGAAGTCCATATAGATCATATCTACTGCTCTGCCCTCATCAATCTTCTTTGTTACTTCATCAAAAAACTCAATGAAGTTTGTGAGACATGATTTCCCACGCACAAAGCCATGTTGACTATCCCTAATCAGTCCTTGCCTTTCCAAATACATGTACATCCTGTCCCTCAGGATTCCCTCCAACAACTTGCCCACCACCGAGGTCAGGTTCACTGGTCTATAGTTCCCTGGCTTGTCCTTACCACCCTTCTTAAACAGTGGCACCATGTTTGCCAACCTCCAGTCTTCTGGCACTTCACCTGTGACTATCGATGATACAAATATCTCAGCAATCACTTCTCTAGCTTCCCACAGAGTTCTCTGGTACACCTCATCAGGTCCTGGGGATTTATCCACCTTTAACCGTTTCAAGACATCCAGCACTTCCTCCTCTGTAATCTGGACATTTTGCAAGATGTCACCATCTATTTCCCTACAGTCTATATCTTCCATATCCTTTTCCACAGTAAATACTGATGCAGAATATTCATTTAGTATCTCCCCCATTTTCTGTGGCTCCACACAAAGGCCGCCTTGCTGATCTTTGAGGGACCCTATTCTCTCCCTAATTACCCTTTTGTCCTTAATATATTTGTAAAACCTATTTGGATTCTCCTTAACTCTATTTGCCAAATCTATCTCATGTCCCCCGTTTTGCCCTCCTGATTTCCCTCTTAAATATACTCCTACTTTCTTTATACTCTTCTAAGGATTCACTCAATCTATCCTGTCTGTATCTAACATATGCTTCCTTCTTTTTCTTAACCAAACCCTCAATTTCTTTAGTCATCCAGCATTCTCTATAGTTACCAGCCTTCCCTTTCACCCTGACAGGAATATACTTTCTCTGGATTCTTGTTATCTCATTTCTGAAGGCTTCCCATTTTCCAGCCGTCCCTTTACCTGCGAACATCTGCCCCCAATCAGCTTTTGAAAGCTCTTGCCTAATACTGTCAAAATTGGCCTTTCTCCAATTTAGAACTTCAACTTTTAGATCTGGTCTATCCTTTTCCATCACTATTTTAAAACGAATAGAATTATGGTCGCTGGCCCCAAAGTGCTCCCCCACTGACACCTCAGTCACCTGCCCTGCCTTATTTCCCAAGAGTAGGTCAAGTTTTGCACCTTCTCTAGTAGGTACATCCACATACTGAATCAGAAAATTGTCTTGTACACACTTAAGAAATTCCTCTCCATCTAAACCTTTAACACTATGGCAGTCCCAGTCGATGTTTGGAAAGTTAAAATCCCCTACCATAACTACCCTATTATTCTTACAGATAGCTGAGATCTCCTTACAAGTTTGTTTCTCAAGTTCCCTCTGATTATTCGGGGGTCAATAATACAATCCCAATAAGGTGATCATCCCTTTCTTATTTCTCAGTTCCACCCAAATAACTTCCCTGGATGTATTTCCAGGAATATTCTCCCTTAGCACAGCTGTAATGCTATCCCTTATCAAAAATGCCACTCCCCCTCCTCTTTTGCCTCCCTTTCTATTCTTCCTGTAGCATTTGTATCCTGGAACATTCAGCTGCCAGTCCTGCCCATCCTTGAGCCATGTTTCCGTAATTGCTATCATATCCCAGTCCCATGTTCCTAACCATGCCCTGAGTTCATCTGCCTTCCCTGTTAGGCCCCTTGCATTGAAATAAATGCAGTTTAATTTATTAGTCCTACCTTGTCCCTGCTTGCCCTGACTAGTCGACTCACTTCTGTTCTCAGCTGTACCCATCTCAGATCGATCTCTTTCCTCACTATCTCCCTGGCCCCCCACCTTACTAGTTTAAATCCTCCCAAGCAGTTCTAGTAAATCTCCCTGCCAGTATATTAGTCCCCTTCCAATTTAGGTGCAATCCGTCCTTCTTGTACAGGTCACTTCTACCCCAAAAGAGATTTCAATGATCCAAAAATGTGAATCCTTCTCCCATACACCAGCTCCTCAGCCATGCATTCATCTGCTCTATCCTCCTACTCCTGCCCTCACTAGATCGTAGCACTGGGAGTAATCCAGATATTACTACTCTTGAGGACCTCCTTTTTAAAATTCTACCTAACTCTCTGTAATCTCCCTTCAGAGTCTCAACCTTTTCTCCTCTAATGTCGTTGGTTCCAATGTGGACAATGACCTCCTGCTGTCCCCTCTTCTCCCCAGTGAGAACATTCTGCACCCTCTCTGAGACATCCTAGATCCTGGCACCAGGGAAACAACACATCATTCTGATTTTTCTCTGCTGGCCACAGAAATGTCTGTCTGTACCTCCAACTACAAAATCCCCTAGCACAATTGATCTCTTGGAAGCCGACGTACCCCTCGTTGCATTAGAGCTAGTCTCAATACCAGAAACTTGGCTGTTTGTGCTACGTTCCCCTGAGAATCCATCACATTTTCCGAAACAGCATACCTGTTTGAAATGGGTATATCCACAAAAGAAGGGCTTTTGCCCAAAACGTCGATTTCGCTGCTCGTTGGATGCTGCCTGAACTGCTGTGCTCTTCCAGCACCACTAATCCAATATCCACAAAAGAGTCCTGCACTAGCTGCCTACTTTTCTTACCCTTCCTGGAGTTAACCCATCTATGTGACTGTATCTGAGACATTTCCCCCCTTTCTATAACTGCCATCCATCACATACTGTTGCTGTTGCAAATTCCTCATCGCTTCTATTTGTCTCTCCAACTGATCCACTCGATCTGATAAGATTTGCATCCAACAGCATTTACGGCAGATATAATCCGCAGTAACCCTTAAACTCTCTTTAAACTCCCACATCTGACAAGAAGCACATATCACTGCAAAGGCCATTTTTGCTCCTTCACAATCTATAGATCCAGAAAATAACACCGTCTTATTCCTCTACAAACACTGCCCTGGTTAAATTAATAGTTATGGCTTATATTTTAAGTTTAATCAAGAGACTTATCTCCAAAAACATATAATCAAGAAAGAATCCAGTGTACCCACTACTGCAGCCTTTCTCTTCACAAATGCTGCTAAACCTGCTGAGTGTTCCCAGTAATTTCTGCTTTTGCTTTTGATGGTTATCAGATCAACCATGATGTAACTGAATAGCGAAGTGGACTTGATGGGCTGAGTGATCTGCTCCTATGTTTTACAATCTTGTTGACCGATGGGTGTGAATGGTTCATTTCAACCTCACCCAGCTTCTTGGTGAAAAAAATGGGAGTGGAGTAGTGGTGACTGAGAGGGCAGGGAATCAGCTGCTATAATTCAGACAGTTCTCTTTGGGAGCCATTGCTGCATTAGAACCTGTGATCCTAAATTTCAGCTTGTAACTCCACCCCCCAATTTGCGAAGCCTGGACAAACCTGTCTAGAGCCTGTCTAGTTATTAGTTGTGCAAGACAGACTGCTAGTGAGTGTAAAGAGAAGAGGCACTTGTCTTTGTTAACAAGATGGTTTATTGTTCAAGAGCAATAAGTACAACTTGCATCTTTCATCAGACATTTTATTCAGGACTGTCAGAAACTGTACAGAATACATGCATTAGGAGAAAGTGAGGACTGCAGATGCTGGAGAATCAGACGCGAAAGTGTGGCGCTGGAAAAACACAGCAGGTCAGGCAGCATCTGAGGAGCTTGAGAATTGACGTTTCAGGCATAAACCCTTCATGTTCCTGATGAAGGGCTTTTGCCCAAAATATTGACACAGAATACATCCATTGTCTAAAAAGTCGAAAGTGTGGTGCTGGAAAAGCACAGTCAGTCAGGCAGCATCTGAGGAGCAGGAGAGTCGACATTTCGAACCGGAAGCAGACCCACTACCACAGCCATATTGCCTTTCTCAGCACCTGCCTATGGAACCGACTGATCCTGCATGGACTCCACACTACATTCAGACCATCACAATTTGGACCTGACCAGGACAACCACTACGTACAGCAAATCCAAAGGCTCCAGAAATGGTTCTCCCTCCGAAACTTCAGCTCCACACTCGCAGCCATGCACTGCCACCTACTCTCTCTGCAGTCAGCCCTGTCCCAGCTTCGGGCCACATTCTCCCAGACCTGCAAAGGACCTTTGATGTTCTTCATCCTGAGAAGAATCCAGACACTCAGCAAACACATTTTCTCCACCGTACAGGACATCAAGGAACGTAAGTGCACCAAACTTTCATGTACTCACCTCCAAACTTGGGATTCCTCAATCATTCCAGAACCTTCTCCCGGCCTCCGGAACCTCTCGGATACCATTAGCCATGCGGCCACTCCAGCTACACACACCACGGCAGTCGCCTCATTCCAAATGAAGTGCTTATGCCTGAAACATTGATTCTCCTGCTCCCCAGAAGCTGCCTGACCTGCTGTGCTTTTCCAGCACCACACTTTTCGACTTGATTCTCCAGCATCTGCAGTCCTCACTTTCTCCTATTCCTTAAAAAGGCTAGGGTAGAACTCACTGTCTCCACCTAAAAACTGTGTGACAGCATTGCTTTGGTTGGAACTAATGGAACTTCATCATTAACTCTTTCAGAGCCACTACCTAATGGAGCAGAGACAGTTGGAAAGTTCATTTCAGTGGCTGAAAGATAATCGATGGAACTATGCTCCAGACCTGGCCCAACACAATATATAATACAGGAGCCAGTCTGGGAAAGCAGACATTTTTAGCTTTAAAGTAGTTTGGTCAGTAATAGCCATTATGTGTAGAGGTCTCAGTAGGACCTGTGAGGACAGCACCAACCTTTGCTGTCTCGGCATGTCAGAGTTAGATTTTCTCCCTGACATGGAGTTTAACTAAGAAAGATGCCAAGAATTCATTCCTGTTCAGCTGAAAAAGAGTCCAACTAGCAGGACCAGCAATGAAAAAGGACCTTCATTGACTCCCTGAAGCTTTTGTGACTACTGAGTCCACCTCCAAGGCAACCTCCAGCTATTTGACTGCAGAAGACATCACAGCTGCTCTTCACCTTTAACCCTTCACTGCAGATCTCTAGTCCTTCAAATACAAAACACAGACTCAACATGATATTCTAAAGGATTGAACTGAATTTCATCTTTATAGGTATCTCATGTCTTTAACTGCATTTATTCTTTTGTTCATAACTTTATTATTTTTACTTAAATAGCTTACAGTACTGTTTTGTAACAAACTAACCTTTACTTTGTTTGAAACTAATGCTTTGCAGCAGATTATTTTTAGATTGAAGGATTTGCAACTGAAAAGGGGCTATACACAACACACACAAATTCTTTGTTCACAGATCACTTTGAAGGAACACCATGCCTGGAATCGAGGTATAAGGAACTGTGTTAGACATTGAACCACTATGGCTCCCAACAGCTTTAGCAACAATGAGGTGAATTGGAAATTGGAGAGGTGAGAATATCTATCCTGCAACCTCTACTGTCTTACAATCTATTGGTCAGACACACTAGTTGTTCAAAAATGTTTTAAGCAGATCAAAGCAACTCATTTTCTGAGTACAGCACTTTGAGAGTGAAAATATGAAGAATGAAAGGCCTGTCCCCGTACTGTACTGTTCCATGATGCACTATTTGGATAGGTTTTCATTCCAACTTTATTGTGTTTTATCAATTGCTGCTTCAGATGAAATTAATATATCCACCATGTTTTGCAGTTCATAAACTTGTGATTAGGTGTAGATTACCATCATTTGATAATCCAGAAAAGACTTGGTCCAAGGCATTCTGAACTGGAAATGAAACACTGTAATGAAGTTTTAAATCTGAAGTGATGGGCTGAATCTTACCTTTTTTTGGGTAAGTATCAGGAGTGTTGAGTTTTTTGGAGGGATTTTCGGATTAAGGCCTAGCCAGTCTTCAATCGGTTTCTTAACAAACCCACCTTGTTAACAATCAAGAAGCATGGTGGTTCAGTGGTCAGCACTACTGCCTCACAGCACTTGGGACCTGGGTTAAATTCTCACCCTCAGGTGACTGTCTGTATGGAGTTTGCGCATTTTCCCTGTGTCTGTGTGGGTTTCCTTTGGGTGCTCTGGTTTCCTCCCACAGGCCAAAAATGTGCAAGTTAGGTGGATTGGCCATGGGAAATGCAGGGTTATAGAGATAGGTTAGGGGGACTGTTACTGGCTGGGTTGCTCTTCAGAGGATCTATGCAGACTTGATGGGCTGAATGGCCTCTTTCTGCACTCTAGGGATTCTATGATACTTTCTACCCTGTCACTATGGCATCCTTCTTATCTGATTCTAGCCTCATCTTATCAATTGCTGTTCCTGGAGCAATTTGCCATTGCGAGGATGTCCATGAATTGACTAATAATCCCTAGTGCTGGCACTATCTCTAAAAATTCATTGTGTACCTGGATGGTCACTGACAGTCTGAAGCTGCCATTGGTGGTTCCTGACATTACAATGGAAGTGTGGCACCCCACATGCAGACAGGGACCTGGAATTCCTGCTGGAAGGGTTGACGCTGAGGCAGAACTTTCTGACCAGCCTTGTCTGAGGTTGAATCAGTGCAGTCCCAGCCTCTGGAGGCAAGCACAGCACTGTAAGAAGGTTGATGTCTTCTCTATTCTGCCAGTGTAAGTGCCATCATCTTCACGCTGATATGTGGCATTCACTCTATCAATGCTACTGCACCTACTTTCCACCACGGCTCACGCTATACCGCTTTCACTATACTTGCAACATGTTCTCTGACACCCTGCATGCCCTCTGTATTGTACTCACTCACTCAGGATACCTCCCTACTTGCACCATCAGGAACAGCTGTACCTCTTACTTTCATCTTCCTTAATACAGTCGATTCTACTATAACACGGTAGTTCCATTCTCGTGCAATCTCATGTTATAAAAAGAAACGTAACAGCAGCACCATTTAAACTAATGGGGCCAGAATCAGGTCACAACCAATACACTTAAAGACTCTGCACTTTCGAAACAGTGTCCCCAATTTGTCTATTGCGTTATAACAAATTCTCGTTAATGAAACATGTGTTTAGCAGAATGACCTTTACCTACATTTCTCGCATTCCAGGAGGAAACTAACCCCTAAAAGGGCAAAATCAGTCATTATGGTGATGGGTTGCCTGGCACCCCTCATCCCTTATATGAAGAGCTGACAGTCACTACCATTTGGAAGGACACGGGAGCACCACAACCTGTAAGTTGCCTTCCAAACCACTCCTGATCCAGACTTGGGAAAATATTACCCCATCCTCAGTACCATTCGGTCTGTCCGAACACCTTGTGGGTCTGCTTGCATCAAATGGACTGCAGCAGTTCAAGGATGCTGTTTACTACCATCTTCTGAACGGCAACTTGGGATTGGCCAGTTAGTGGTTAGATTAGATTCCCTACAGTGTGGAAACAGGCCCTTCAGCCCAACAAGTCCACACCAACCCTCCAAAGAGCAACACACCCAGACCCATTCCCCTACATTTACTCCTGACTAATGCACCTAATACTACAGGCAATTTGGCATGGCCAATTCACCTAACCTGCACATCTTTGGACTGTGGGAGGAAACCAAAGCAAATCCACGCAGAGAATGTGCAAACTCCATACAGACAGTTGCCCGAGACAGGAACTGAACCCAGGTCCCTGGCGCTTTGAGGCATCAGTGCTAACCACTGAGCCACCATGCCACCCCATGACCTGTAAATGAATGAAAAGAAATCGTGACTATGACCATCCCAGGTAGGTAAGGTGATTAGCCAAAGTCTTTTTCCAATGGTAGCAGAGTCCAAAGCTGGAGGGCATAGATTTAAGGTGAGAGGGGAAAGATTTAAAAGGAACCTAAAGGGCCACCTTTTCATGCAGAGGGTTGTGAGTGCATGGAATGAGCTGCCAGAGGAAATAGTAGAGGCAGTGCATGGCACAGTGGCTCAGTGGTTAGCACTGCTGCCTCACAGTGCCAGAGATCTGGGTTTGATCCCAGCTTTGGGTGACTGTGTCGAGTTTGCCTATTCTCCCTGTGTCTGCATAGGTTTTCTCTGTGTGCTCTGGTTTCTTCCCATCATCCAAAGATGTGCAGGTCAGGTGAATTGGCCACACTAAATTGCCCGAAGTGTTAGGTGCATTAGTTCGGAGTAAATATAAGGTAGAGGAATGGGTCAAGGTGAGTTACTCTTTGGATGGTTGGTGTGGACTTGTTGGGCCAAAGAGCCTGTTTCCATACTGTAGGGAATCTAATCAAATTACAATATTTAAAAGACAATTGGACAGGTGGGTGGGCATGGATAGGGAAGGTTTAGAGGGAAACAGGCAAGTGGGATTAGTTCAGTTCAGGATACTTGGTGGGCTTGGACGACTCGGACCAAAGGGTCTGTTTCCACACTGTACAACTCCAGGACTTCTATTCTTGGGAATGTGGTGTGATACTATGTTAAAGGAATTGGCTCTCTCCCACAGTTATTGCATGGAAACAAGTCAAACAATTGAAACCTGAAAATGAACACTTTTGTATAATCCAGGGTTTGAGTTAATGGTAAAGCCAAGTAAAGACAATTCTAAAAAAATACAAAATAAAAAATAAGATATAAAATGTCAAAATCCTGATAGTTCTGACATTAATAAAAGTAAGACGAAAACAAGATTTAAAATGTTGTTGGATATAAATTATTTGCCCTTTCAAAGATACTACATCATACCCTGATCGTAAGTTGTATAAGGTATGGTTAACAGTAATTTAGTTTTGGAACATATAAATTGCCCTTTGCTTTTTTCAAAATAAAACCTAGCAAGCAAAATATTTGCCTGTCCATAAATTCCGTTCACCCCAGCTGGAAACTTGGTAACTTGCAGACTGAGACTGAAGGACTAATATTCAAAACAAAGACAAATACACAGTCAATACTCACTAGAAATTACTTATAAAATTTAAAACTTTAATTTACTGTGAATGGTAATTCATATTCATGTTGACTCATGTTCTGTATATAATCAGGAAGGAAAGTTGACCTTTATACTGCAAGGGGAGGATGGAGTATATAAGTAGGGAAGTCTTGCCAATAGCTGCACAGGTCACGTGAAATCCTACCTGGTAAACCACAAACAGGTTAGTCTCATTATTTATAGGGGTTTGGTAGCTCAGTTGGCTGTATACCCCACCTGCTATGTAGATTGATACCAACAGTGTGGGTTCAATTCCCACAGCAGTTAAGTTTCCTTTGCCTGAGGTGTGGTGACCCTCAAGTTAATTTACCCCTCTCAAATGAGTCTGTATCTCTATGGGTCAGTGGTGGCCTGGCAACTTTTCCTTTTACCCTTATTTATGCCAACATTGGAAGCAGTTCAGAGGAGTTCACTCAACTGATTCCTGGGAATGGAGTTGTCTTAAAGGAACGTTGTCCAAGATGGAAACATCAACACACCACTGTGTTCCCTGGTCAACATCTCTGTCTCAGGCTTACTGCAGTATTACAGTGAAGCTCAGTGTAAGCTGGAAGAATAGTATCTCATTTTCTGCTTGGGAACTCTACAGCCTTCTGGACTCAATATTGAGTTTGCAATCTTAGGGCTTGAGGAACTTTTCCCATGTTCTTACCCCTAATCCCCACACACCAATATCACATGATCTGCTATTATACACTATCCATTGTTAGTGACTAACAGTCCCCATTAGCAGCTATTCATTCTCCCAGGCTGATTGTTATCCACTCCTTCTCTCTCTTTGGTCTCTATCTCCACCTATCATTTAATCCTTACCCCCTAAACCCCCCTCCCCCCCCCCAAATCTTCTACATAAAAGCCAACGTTGCCCCTAGCTACCATCAGTTCTGAAGAAGGGTCACTGGATCCGAAACATTAACTCTGATTTCTCCCCACAGATGCTGCCAGACCTGCTGAGCTTTACCAGTAATTTCTGTGTTTGTTGTTGCTGTTGACCAAGATGGAGTTCAGTGCCATTTGGAAGAATGTGAGGGGATCTTATTCGGAGGCGACTTGACGAGGTGCACGCTAAAAGGATGTTCCCTCTATCAGGAGTTGGTGACTACCCAAATGTGTGTTTTTTAATTGATCTTTTTCCCAGATCTTTAAATTTCTTTCGATATTCTAATCAACCTAACCAGAGAAATTATCCGTATCTGCGGGGGATACGTTCCAAGACCTACCGCGGATTCCAGAAACCGCAGATGGTAGCGAACCCATTCATTTAAATGGGAAACTTACCTCCCCTGGTTCCTGGTTCTGGAATGTTCCATGTAATATTTTTTGGCTGCGGCGAATCATGGATAACTGAAACCACAAAAACTGATTCCGTGGATAGGGTGGTCCCCTGTACTCGGAGCAGGTAGGACTTGGCTTCCAGATTCAGGGATAAGGACACTACCAATTTCTTTAGATATTTTCTAGTCAACCTGTTCAGATATGTTTCATAACACCTCTGAAGTAGGTAGGACTTGAACCTGGATTTTCTGGCCCAGAGATATGGTCACTACCACAGTGCCACAAGACCTAGAAATTTATTTTCTTTAATCTCTCAATTTCTATAAATAGTCACCTGGAATCTACCTCAAGTTTTGACTAAGGGGAAGAAATGGCCAAATGGCATAATCACTCAACTGTTGATCTAGGTCATGTCATAGAGTAGTTTGTCATAGAGATGTACAGCATGGAAACAGACCCTTCGGTCCAACCCATCCATGCCAACCAGATATCCCAACCCAATCTGCCAGCACCCGGCCCATATCCCTCCAAACCCTTCCTATTCATATACCCATCCAAATGCCTCTAAAATGTTGCAATTGATCCAGCCTCCACCACATCCTCTGGCAGCTCATTCCATACACGTACCACCCTCTGTGTGAAAAAGTTGCCCCTTAGGTCTCTTTTATATCTTTCCCCTCTCACCCTAAACCTAAGCCCTCTAGTTCTGGACTCCCCCCCCCCACTCCAGGGAAAAGACTTTGTCTATTTATCCTATCCATGCCCCTCATAATTTTGTAAACCTCTATAAGGTCACCCCTCAGCTTCCAAAGTTCCAGGGAAAACAGCCCCAGCCTGTTCAGCCTCTCCCTGTAGCTCAGATCCTCCAACCCTGGCAACATCCTTGTAAATCGTTTCTGAACCCTTTCAAGTTTCACAACATCTTTCTGATAGGAAGGAGACCAGAATTGCATACAATATTCCAACAGTGGCTTTGAATCCCAACATGGCAGATGTGCAATTTGAATCCAATAATAACCTGGAATTAAGTGTCTAGTGATGACCACAAATCCATTGTTAGACAAACTCATCTGGTTCAATAATGTGTCTTGGGGAGGGGAGCTGCCACCCTTACCTTGTCTGAACTACATGTGACTCCAGACCCACAGCAATGTGGTTGACTCTTAACTGCTCTCTGGGCAATTGGGATGGGCAATAAATACTGGCCTAGCCAGTGATGTTCCCATTCCGTGAATGAATTTAAAAAAGAAGTCACCTTCAATAAACCAACAGCGAGGTTTAGTTGATCTGATAATGGATAAATTAGATTGTTAAAGGAATTATAGAGTGGATTTTCTTCTAATTTGCTCACAAGTAGCTCCCGAAACTCTGGGGCAGTAGAAATGAAGAACAGCCATGAAGCCTTCACTTTTGCTCTTTGCCTGTTTGGCTTACACCTAAACGTCCCCATGGTATAATAAAAACAGAAAATGCTGGATGGACTCTGCTGGTTTGGCAGCAGCACTGGAGAAGAATTGATGACCGAAATTGTCCTGATCCTGGGTTATTGGCTTGGAGGTGAGACCTTGAGTTGGAATCCCTGACTGGGGGTGGGCAACCAATTTGAATAACTCAATGCCAAACTAGAATCAGTTTTCATGGGCCATTAGCCCTATAGTGATCCTCCACAGACTAACAGTGGTATGTAGGCAGCATTCCAGTGGCTTTGTGAGATAGACTTCTATGCTCACCTGGGGATGAGTTGGTAGGGGTAAAATTAGGTGCTGTGCTCATTGTCTATCCTTCTTCACCCACAAAGCTGTGCCTTCAGGCATGAAAAACTGACCTTTTCAGTGCCTCCTGCCAATGCTGCTGGATCTCATGCAGTGGGCAGAGACCCACAGTGAATCTCGCCCCCTTCTTTGATAAGATTCTTTATGGTAAATTAATTAGTAAAGTTAGATCACATGAGAGTCAGGGGCAGCTTGCCAATTGGATACAAAATTGGCTTGATGGTAGGAGATATACGGTGGTGGTGGAGGTTTGCTTCTTGGTCTGGAGGCCTGTGACCAGTGCTGTACGACAGGGATCTGGGTCATTGGGCCTACTTTTGTTTGTCATTTATAAGAACAATTTGAATGAGAATATAGGAGGCATGGTTTGTAAGTTTATGGATGACACCAAAATTGGTGGCACACTGGACAGTGAAGAAGGTTATCAAAGGTTACAAAATGATCTTGATCAATTGGGTCAATGGGCCGAGGAGCGGTAAATGGAGTTTAATTTGGATAAATGCGAGTTATTGCATTTTGGTAAAACAAACAAGGCTAGAACTTATACAATTACTGGTGGGGCCATGGGTAGTGTTGCAGAACAGAGACCTGGGAGTTCAGGTACATAACTCTTTGAAATTTGTGTGACAGGTAGGCAGGGTAGTCCAGCACGCTTGCCTTCATTGTTCACACC
The DNA here is from genome assembly GCF_047496795.1 of Chiloscyllium punctatum. Taxonomy (NCBI): domain Eukaryota; kingdom Metazoa; phylum Chordata; class Chondrichthyes; order Orectolobiformes; family Hemiscylliidae; genus Chiloscyllium; species Chiloscyllium punctatum. The sequence goes on along the minus strand of NC_092745.1, from coordinate 112,311,573 downwards.
TTTGCGTACAGGAGTTGGGATGGCATGTTGAGGTTATACAGGATGCTGGTGAGACCTCTTCTGGAGTATTTATTAAATTGGCAAGGGTTCAGAAATGATATACCAGGATTCCAGTGTCAGTCATTGGAAGGAATACTCAGCAGAGTAGGAAGAAGGTCAATGATCCTGTCTGCTCAGCCGGGGTAAATGTGACTATCTTCTCTCTGCCACCTCACTGCTACTACACACACCTCCCACCAAAGCTGATGCTCAACTTCTCTCACTATTGAATGTAACCTCTCCTCTCTCTCTCTCTCTCTCGCATCCATCTAATTCCCCCAGTTTACTAACCGTGCATGTCCTCCATAATGTTTACTCATTCACTTGGGGATACTTCACCGCCTTTCTGCAGTGATTGTAAAGCAGTCAGCCAGATGAACCTTATAGTATATGTTCCTTAATTGGTACTGTTAGTCTGGTCAAATGATGGAGCCCTGGCTGACAGATAAGAATGGGAGTGTCTCCCTGTCCAATTCTATTTTGATTTAATTCCTGCCCTCCCCTTCACTGTTTGATCATGTAGCATTGCCCTTTGATCTGGATTGGAATAGTAAAATTGCTTCACAAAACCCAAATCAATTCAAAATGCTTTAATCGTCACTCAGTTCTAATGGAGGTCAAGTCTGGAGAAGTTGTATCAGTGATTGTGGAACCAGTCTTTACCAAAATTCACCCTGGACACCAACCCTGGGAAAAAAGCTTCTTGCTATCCACCTTTTCTATACCTCTCATGATTTTGTAGACCTCAATCAGGCCCTCCCTCAACCTCTGTCTTCCTAATGCAAATAATCCTAATCTACTCAACCTCTCTTCATAGCTAGTGCCCTCCATACCAGACAGTATCCTGGTGAACCTCCTCTGCACCCTCTCCAAAGCATCTACATTCTTTTGGTAATGTGGCGACCAGAGCTGTACACAGTATTCCAAATGTAGCCGAACCAAAGTCCTATACACTGTAATATGACCTGCCAATTGTTGTACTCAGTACATCTTCCGATGAAGGAAAGCATGCCATATGCCTTCTTGACCACTATAGCAACCTGCATTGTCACCTTTAGGGTACAATGGACCTGAACAGCCAGAATTGTACATCAATTTTCCCAGGGATTTTCACCTCACCTTTGCCCGGACTGAACTCCATCTGCTATTTCTCCACCCAACTCTGCAATTTATCTATATACTGCATTCTCTGATAGTACCCTTCCCTATCTGCTACTCCACAAATCTTAGTATCATCTGCAAACTTGCTTATCAGATCATTATACCTTCCTTCAGATAACTTATGTGTATCACAAACAACAGTGGTCCCAGCACTGATCCCTGTGCAACACCATGGGTCACATTTCTCCATTTTGAGACACTCCCTCCCATTACTCCCCATTGTCTCCTGCTGCCCAGCCAATTCTTTATCCATATAGCTCGTACACCCTGGACCCCATGTGTCTTCACTTTCTCCATCAGACTACCATGGGGAACCTTATCAAATGCTTACTGAAGTCCATGTACATGATATCTATAGACCTTCTCTCATCAATCAACTTTGTCACTTCCTCAAAGAATTCTATTAAGTTGGTAAGACATGACCTTCCCTGCTCAAAACCATGCTGCCTGTCGCTGACAAGCCTGTTTTCTTCCAAATGGGAATAGATCCTATCCTCAGAATCTTCTCTAGCAGTTTCCCTACCACTGATTTCAGGCTCACCAGTCTAATTAGCTGGATTATCCCTGCTACCCTCCTTGAACAAGGGGACAACATTGGCAATTCTCCAGTCCTCCGGGATCTCAGCCATGTTCAAGGATGCTGCAAAGATATCTGTTAAGGCCCCAGCTACTTTTTCACTCACTTCCCTCAGTAACCTGGGATAAATCCCATCTGGACCTGGGGTCTTGTCCACCTTAATGCCTTTTGGAATACCCAACACTTCCTTCCTCCTTATGGCGATGTGACCTAGAGTAATCAAACATCTCTGCCTAACTTCAACATCCATCATGTCCCTCTCCTTGGTGAATACCAACTCAAAGTACTCATTAAGAATCTCACCCATTGTCTAATTCCATGCATAACTTCTCATGTTTGTTCTTGAATGGGCCAACCCTTTCTCTAGTTACCCTCTTGCTCATTATATATGAATAAAAGGGTTTGGGATTTTCTTTAGCCCTGTTTGCTAAACATATTTCATGATGCCTTTTAGCCCTCTTAATTCCTCATTTCAGATTGGTCCTACTTTCCCTAGATTCTTCCAAAGCTTTGTCTGTTTTCAGTCGCATAGACCTTATGTATGCTTCCTTTTGCCTCTTAGCTAGTCTCACAATTTCACCTGTCATCCATGGTTCCCTAATCTTGCCAATTCTATCCTTCATTTTCACAGGGACATGTCTGTGCTGCACTCTAATCAACCTCTCTTTAAAAGCCTCCCACATGTCAAATGTGGATTTACCTTCAAACAGCTGCTCCCATCCACATTCCCTAGCTCCTGCCAAGTTTTGCTATAGTTGGCCTTCCCCCAATTTAGAACTCTTCCTTTAAAACCACATTTGTCTTTGTCCATGAGTATTCTAAAACTTAGTGAATTGCGATCACGATTCCCAAAGTAATCCCCTGCTGAAACTTTAACCACCTGACCAGGCTTACTTCCCAACCCCATTCCCGAGTTGGACTATTTACATTATGTTCTATAAAACCCTCCTGGATGTTCCTTACAAATGCTGCTGCATCTAAACCTCTAAAATGAAGTGAATCCCAGTTGGTGGAATGGGCAGCACTGGTTGTACTGATTGTGAAGCCCGACAGGTTGGTTCGCCTTTGTGGGGATTTTGAACTGCTTTTCTCATCTGGATAAATACCCAATCCCTTGCATAGAAGATTTATGCACAAAGCTGTCAGAGGGGCTGTCCTTCATGAAGCTGGACTTGAGTCATGTGTACTTGCAATTGGTTAGATAAGGATTCCCAGAAGTATGCTTCAATAAAGGTTTGTACCAATGTACAAGACTGTTACTTGGGTATCATCAGCCTTTGCAATTTTTCAGAGAATGATGTAGAACATTTTACAAGGTTGCCATTTATCTAGATGACATGCTAATAACTGGGAAGACCAATAAAGAGCATTTAGAAAACTTGGACATAGTCCTTAAACATTTCTCCAAGGCGGGTGTATGTTTTAGGAGTGAAAATGGTGTATTCCAGGCATCTCAACCAACCTACTTGGGCTACAGAGTTGACAAGTCCACCATAAGCCCATTGAAAGATAAAGTGAGGGCAATTAAAATTATCCCCCTCCCACGTCTGTACTGGAGCTTAGTCTTTCCTTGGGCTGATGAATTATTATGGAAAGTTCTTACACAACCTGGCCTCCATTCTGGCACCTTTTCATCAACTCGGAAAAAAAGGGCTAGCCTTGGAAATGGCCGTGTAGACAAACCATAGCTTTCCGGGAAATGAGGAAACATCTATTATCCTCTAAGGTGCTAGCATACTATGATCCCAAGTGAGATCTAGTATTGACGTGCGATGCCTCATCGTATGGCATCGGGTGGTATTCGCTCATAGGTGGCCGAATGGAGAGGATCGCCCAAGGGTGGAAACATCCAGGACTTTGACTAATGCAAAGTGCAAATACGCACAGAATGAGAAGGAAGATTTAATGGTCATATTTGGAGTCAGGAAAATCCTTCAATATCTTTACAGATGTAAATATGTAATAATAACAGATCACAAACCCCTGCTAGATCCACACAGAGGACAAGGCAGTGCTGCCCATAGCTTCAGACCAAATTCAGTTACGGGCTCTAATACTAAGTGCATATAATTACAAGTTGGAACACTGTCCAGGAGGCCAAATAGTGAATCTGGATGCATTGAACCACCTCCCACTGGCAGATACACCACTGGTGGGCACGGCTACTACAAGACTCCATAATGGTTTTAAACTTTATAGACACACTTCCAGTCACAGTTGATGATATCAGACTTTGGACACAGAAAGATCTGTTCCTGGCAAAAACGGAAAAAGCTGGTGGTGATAGGGGAACAAAATGGCCATCACAACCAGAACTGAAACCTTTTTCGACCCGGAGAGACCAATCACAGTAAAGGATGGTATATTATTATGGGGAACAAGAGTGATTGTCTTGAGCAAAGGTTGCTACCAGATACTGGCTGAACTCCACCAGGGTTGTCCAGGGGCTTCTTAAATGAAGATGTTGTCGAGAAGGTAGGTCTGGTGACTCGGATTAGATCCAGACATAGCCATGTTGGTGGAACAGTGCCTAGTGTGCCAACAAGCACAGAGAATTAGAGCCAGCGGCTTTCTACCTTCATCGGATTGGTTGAATAAACCCTGGACTTGGTTAGGTGCCGACTGTGCAGGTTCTTTCATGGACTCAATGTTCTTAATCATTGTGGGTGCCCACTCAAGGTGGCTGGCCATGCACAGAATTCTTTCGTCAAACACGGGGATGACGATAGAAAAACTGTGCACATCTTTTGCAATGCAGAATCTCAGAAGTATTGGTCACAAATAAAGTGCCATTGTTTATCAGCAAGGAATTTGAGTATTTCCAAAGCTGAATGATACTCAACATGTATGGACAGCTCCATACTGTCCATCATGCGATGATCTGGCAGAAAGAGCAGTCCAAACTTTGATTACAGGCTTAAAGCAACAGCTCCACTAGATATCACACTGGTCCATTTCCTATTTGATTATAGGACGCCCCCTCACGGAACTATTGGGACATCTCCAGCAGAGTAGCTAATGAGCAGAAAACTGTGCCAGGTTAAACCTGATCTTCCTGGACCTGGGGGAAGAAGGTGAAACAGCACCAGGAGCACCAATACTGGATACAAGTGAGAGAGACAGTTTACTTCAGGGGATGAAGTTTGGTGTGGGAACCAAATATATAAAAGGCATGGATGATGCGAGGTCAGGTCCAGCGATGTATAAAGTTCAGATAGGTGGATGGTCCTGAACAAGTATGTGGACCATATGAAAAGTGCAAGTTGCAACGTTACGGAAGCAAAACGTATCCCGTTCCTCGCCAGACATTCCAATTGTTCTGGAACCCAAGCATTCCCCTTTTTCATCAAGTGTTGAATCTGAGATAGACATGCTGGATGTCACCACCTCAATGCCTTTGCCTCCTGAAGAAGAGAATGAATTTCTTCCAAGAGACTCCGGGCACAAGAGGTGAGCTACTGTGCATTGCACCCTGCCCATATCGGAAGCAGAGTTGGAGAAACCTGACCCAATTCTAAAATGCCCCAGGAGGAGCTACAAAAAATAGAACTGGCCTATGTCCTCCAACTTAGAGAGGGAGGGATGTAGTGATTGTATCAAGGTCAGCCAGGTGGACCTCATAGAATTTGAGTTCCCTGATTGGGGCTGTTAACGTGGTCCAATCAGGGAACCCAGGCTGTCTGATATAAACAGGAGTGTCAGACATCCCCTGAGAGCTGGCTTAGAGGGAGCTGGATCAGTGTCAAGGGCTCTCCACATATAAATAAAGGGTGACTTGGTGACGGGATACCGGCCTCTGTGGAGTGATTTCACTTTCCACGAACTACACCAATAGTAACAACTGTGCTGCTCACTTTCATCTCGTTCAATCCCTCCTTTTCTCTCATTCCAAGAGAAAATAGGCTCACAACATGAGCCAAAATGGGTGATGGGATGACCGACAATAGGTTCCTGACCCCCAGCGAGGGAATGATCCTAGTCCTGATTGTCTAAGTGGCCAAAATCTCTGGACGGATATCTGGGGCTGTCTTTGATTTACTGTGCCAGACTCTGACTGACGGGTCTCTCCCTTGATTTGACTTGAGCACTGCTCCCTTAGGCACGGTCATATGGTGGCTCATGGTGTAGGTATGACATTGACACAACATGGATCATACAGCCGTGTGGCCACTCTCTTGACCAGTGACTGCAGACAACCGTGACAAGCTGCCTAGCTTTGTGACTGTGCAAAGAGGCAAGTCAAAACAGATCTGTGTGCCTGTTAGCTGTGATTGTGTTGAGGAAGCAAGGCGAGATGAGGCAGGGATGTTGTGAGCATCAGGTAGATGTTAAATAAATGATTTCTAGGAGGGCAAGAGATGCAGTCTGGTCCAACCTGTTAGCTGGCTACCTGTCCAGGTGCACAGACTATCGTCACAGCAGCATTCCAGTGATAATCTTTGGTTGTGTCCCAAAGTGCAGCATCAAAGAAGTGTATTGTAAATGTATTGGAGATGTGCCATGATGAAACAGAGAGACTGCTTCATTTTAGTGGTTCAGAGGAGCAAGCAGCACCAGGTAGCTTCATTTAGATTACTTACAGTGTGGAAACAGGCCCTTCGGCCCAACAAGTCCACCCGACCCACCGAAGCACAACCCACCCAGACCCATTCCCTTACATTTACCCCTTCACCTAACACTACGGGCAATGTAGCATGGCCAATTCACCTAACCTGCACATTTTTGGACTGTGGGAGGAAACCGGAGCACCCGGAGGAAACCGGAGCACCCGGAGGAAACCCACGCAGACACGGGGAGAATGTGCAAACTCCACGCAAAGAGTCAACTGAGGTGGGAATTGAACCCGGGTCTCTAGCGCTGTGAGGCAGCAGTGCTAACCACTGACCCACTGTGCCACCCACATTGACGTTCATACTGGGGATTCTCAGTTTTGGGTTTCTATCAGGTAGGTGTCAGATTAATGCGGTGAGATTAGGGCGTAATGAGGGCCGCTTGGTGGCTCAGTGATTAGCACTGCTGCCTCACAGTAGCATGGATTTGGGTTCAATTCCAGCCTCAGGTGACTGGCATTGTGAAGTTTGCACATTCTCCCACTGTGTGTGTGTGGGTTTGCTTTGCATATCCTGGCTTCCTTCCACAGTCCAAAGTTGTGCAGATTAGAGGTGGATTGACCATATTAAATTGCTCTGTAGTGTCCGGGGATGTGCAGGTTTGGTGGGTTAGCCATGGGAAATGCAGGTTTACGGGGATGGGTCTGGGTGGGATGCTCTTCAGAGAGTTGGCGTGGACATGATGGGCTGTATGGCCTGTATCCACACTGTAGGGATTCTATGAGAGTGTTAATGGGTAATAATCCCTTTCAATAGGTCAGTTGCTCTCACTAACGAGAATCAAGTCTTACATTCCCTACAGTGTGGAAACAGGCCCTTCAGCCCAACAAGTTCACACTGACCCTCCGAAGAGCAACCCACCCGGTACAATTCCCTTACATTTACCCCTGCAACTAACACAATGAGCAATTTAGCATGGCCAATTCACCTAACCTGCGCATCTTTGGACTATGGGAGGAAATCAGGAACACCCAGGAAATCAGACACAGGGAGAATGTGCCAGAGGTTGACCAGAGTTGACCAGAGGTGGGAATTGAACCCGGGTCTCTGGTGCTGTGAGGCAGCAGTGCTAACCACTGAGCCACCGTGCCGTCCCAAGTCTTGGTATCTGGAAAGCTGTTGGAAGATGTGAAATATCACTCCTGACGTGGAGAAAGGCCTCCCTGGATTTCTCACATGATTTTCCCAAAGTTCTCACAATAGCCCGCCTTGTTCAGGGTGTGGAAAGATTCCAACCAATGTTCTTGAAGAAGGATGTGCAAGGAAAGAACACTACTTGCATTTGTATAGTCCCATCCCTGTCTTCAGAAAGTCTCAGGTCATTCACAGCCAGTGAAGGATTTTTGAAGTATAGTGATTTCAGTTGCTACACATACAGCTAATATGCACAATACATGGTTCCACAAACATCAATGAAATAAGCAACCAGATGCTTCGTGCAGTTTCACACCTGACCTTGGAAAACTTGTTTATCAGAATTACACACTGCAGCTAGGAGTGTTCGGTGATGATTTCAGAGCCTGATCATAGAATCCCTACAGCGTGGAAACATGCCCTTTGGCCCAACAAGTCCACACCGACCATCTGAAGACTAACCCACTCAGACCCATTCCCTTACCCTATTACTCCACGTTTTCCCCTAAATGATGCACCTAGCCCACACATCCCTGAACACTATGGGTAATTTAGCATATCCAATTCACCTCATTTGCACATTTTTGGATTGTGGGAGGGAACTGGAGCACCTAGAAGAAACCCACACAGATACCAGAAGGTGCAAACTCCACACAGACCGTCGCCCAAGGCTGGAATTGAACCTGTTCCCTGGCACTGTGAGGCAGCAGTGCTAACCATGAGCCACCGTGCCACCCTCTTGATCTGTCCTAATAATGTTGGGGGAGGGGAGATGAGCCCTCCATGGGCGAGATTGTGGTCATTCAGAGGAGGTGGGGAGCTGAACACACCAAGAGCCCGCTCTGGTCCACACAAGCTGCTCGATCTGTTGAACTCCTTCATAGAATCCTGTTTGGCTAAGTGTTTGATTTTAAGACTTATAAATCTTTTGTAAGTTTTTTTTGTGAATCTATAATAGTGAGTATGGTGTTTTTTTTTCATGTTTTACTGAGATCTGTCTCTTGATTATATTTCTAATATAAAAGGTAGGTATTAAGTTATCCTACATTAGTGTTTTTGAGCAATAAGCCAATGTTCTAAGGAAGGGTCACTCGACTCGAAACGTTAACTCTGATTTCTCTACACAGATGCTGTTGGACTTGCTAGCTCTTCCAGGAATTTCTGCTTTTGCTTCAGATTTACAGCCTCAGCACTTCTTTCAGTTTTTATTTAAAGGCTATGTTAATGCTGAGTTTTTACAAAAGTGTATTGAGTTTGTTTTTTTGGGTATATTCAAGGTCTGTAGTTTATTTAAAGGGCAGAGATGGCCTTTAGTCATGTGATGTGCTCTTCCTTTCGGATGTGGGAGATCAGGGAAAATTTCAATGTTCCTGGATACTCTGTCTGCAGAATGCATATTTGGATGTGAACCCTATCAGGTCGTGTGGATGGCTGGAGTGGCCATTAGAGGCAATGAGGAATTTACAGGAACCAAGGCATGTGTTGGATGGAGGTTTCAGGAAGATAGAAAAACCGTAGATACAGTCAATTAGATGGGTTACCTCTGGGAAGGATGGGAGAGGTAGGTAGGAAGTGCAGGGGTATCCTGTAGTTATCCCCAACAAGTAGGCTGTTTTGGATACTGGAGCGGGTGATGGTTTCTCAAGACAATATTACCCTTGTGCTATGAGTGGCTCCAGTTAAGAAGGAGTCTGAGACCTTTTTACCTTCTAGTCACGTGCTATTATACTATGATGATACCATGAGCATGTCTCTTAAAGGTACACTGGCAGACCTGACTGTGAGACACATTATTACAGTCCTCTTTTTCCAAATATTTAAAATTACCCCAAACAGATATGCATGGTTGTACATAAGCACATACTATAAATCCAATAATTACATAACAGGTAGGAGCAGAGTTTACGAGATTAACAACTTAAACATTTTGGAGGTTTGAAAGTTCATCTTCATCTGATACCCACCTGGAGAAACACATGATAATTCTCTGTTGTGCTTGTTTGACAACTTGTTGTTTTGCTGCTGATTACTGTCACTCAACATCACCGCACGATCATTTTTCACTCCAATTTTTCTCCTACCTTCATGCATGATTGTTGTGTTGTACTTTGGTTTGACTTGGCTTCTACACTTTTGTAATGTAGCATGATTGGTCTGATCTTTGTATGATCTGGCCTGGTTGAATATTTGAGAAACCCTCATATGTGTTCCTGTTTATATTTCTAACTCACACTCTCAGACCACTGCGCAGTTTTGATAGTTCTCTACTTATTGGGTGTCTTCTTCATTCTGCTCTGCTTTTGAATAACAATGCCCTAGCTCTTGAAATGGTTCGACAGTTGGTTGCTGAGTAAGGTCATTTGCACTTATCCCCCAAGCATAATTTGCACTGAGGATGGTAGTCCCTTCTCCATTGGTGTTACACAAATCACAGAAATGCAACGTGAAAATCTTGTTTTGTTGTTCAACTCTTGATTACCGTTGATTAGGGAGGACTAGATTTGGTGGAGATCACGGGGTGACAATGTGACATGAAACACTCTGCACTTAGTAACTGTCTTTAAGATGTCTGCTCGTAAACTAGTCGCTATTTGTTCCAGTGCACCAAGCAAACCGAAATAGCAGTTATCATGTCAGTGATGGTTGTACTCATTATGTAACTAAATCATAGAACAAAGGGAAAATTAGAGTCATAAATCATCGCAAATATGTCATCTTTCTCATGCACTGAAAATAGGTCTGTTGTTACCCTTCTCCAAGGAGGGAATGGAACATTGTATGGATGTAGCAACTCCTGGAGTTGGTAGGTTTTGAATACCTCGCATGCATTAATATTCCATTATATATCCTGATTCATCCCTGGCCAATACACAGATGTACATGCGAGCCATTTAGTCCTTTCAATACACACACATCTCTGGTGTAGCATGGAAATGACCTAACGTTTTCGGTATTAAGCCTTGCATTCCCTTGTCATGGCATGCCAACTTTGTCCTGTATGACCAAAATGAATGAATGCCCTCAGATATTCTTTAGTTCAGTCGGTCGAATCTCAGATGGCGATGAAACAGACTACAGACGGAAGGTGGAAGACCTGGAAAAATGGTGCACTGAGAACAACCTAGCTCTCAATGCCAGCAAAACCAAAGAACTCATTATTGACTTTCAGGGGGATGTTACTCATGCCCTCTCTCATACACACTATGGACTTCCAGGGGGATGTTACTCATGCACATTAACAGCACAGAGATGGAACGAGTCGAGAGTGTCAAGCTCCTGGGAGTGGTCATCCACAATGAGCTTTCTTGGTCTCTTCTTGTGGAGGCACTGGTTACAAAGGCCTAACAATGTCTCTTCTTCCTCAGGCAGCTGAGGAAATTTGGCATGACAGTGAATACCCTTGCCAACTGTTATAGGTGCACCATCGAGAGCACTCTGTTTGGATGTCTCACTACCTGGTATGGCAACTGTACCATTCAAGATTGGAGACAGTTACAGAGAGTGGTGAACTTGGCCCAGACAATCACAAAGGCCAACTTCCCATCTGTAGAATCCATCTACCAAGCCCGCTGTCAAGAAAAGGCCTCCAGCATTCTCAAAGATCCATCCCACCCTGGCAATGTTTTTCTAAAGCCTCTCCCATCAGGCAGAAGGTACAGGAGCTGAATACAAGCACCAGTTGGTTTCAAAACAGTTTCTACCCTACTGAATGGACTGAGAAACTCTTAACGTTTACCGGTATCTGTGTTTTTGTTTTTGCCACTGTTTATCTATTATTTACTTATCTACGCTACTTAACTACGTGATCTTTGAAGCGGCACGGTGGCTCAGTGGTTAACACTGCTGCCGCCACAGCGCCAGGGACTCGGGTTTGATTCCTCCCTCGGAGGACTGTCTCTGTGGAGTTTGCACATTCTCCCCGTGTTTGTGTGGGTTTCCTCCAATCCAAAGATGTGCAGGTCAGGCGAGTTGGCCAAGATAAATTGCCCATGGTGTTAAGTGCATTAGTCAGGGGTAAATATAGGATAGGGAAATGGGTCTGGGTGGCTTACTCTTCGGAGGGGCGGTGTGGATTTGTTGGGTGAAGGGCCTGTTTCCACACTGTGGGGAATCTAATCTGTCTGTATTGCTTGCAAGACAAGGCTTTACAATGTGCCTTTGTACACATGATAATAAATTTAATTAAATTCAAATAGTGTTCACACCAAATAAGAAAGAATGATTTCACTTCCCTCTACTTTTATGCTGATTTGAAGAGACAAAATGCTGCAACCAACTGACCTGTAGACACAGGTAATACTTGTTCATGTAGAAATCTGTTCTACTTTCTAGATGTATTTTATTTTGGAAAATTTTGTAGCTATTCAGTGCAGAACATTAAAATTTTGCTTTTATTAAATCAAAACTGCATGGATTAGTGCTTTTTTTAAAAGAGAGATTGAGATGAAGAGAGTCAGAATTTTCACTGCCTCAGTATTGGTCTGTAACTTTCAGTCTTGCTTTTCTGTGCAACTTCACTGTTAAAAACTCCTTCCAGTATGAAAGAAGTAAGATTGAATCAGAATGAAGTTGGCTCTGTCTTCTGTACTCATAGAAACCTGTAATACTAAATCTATTTCTTTGATGCCCACAATATCATTCAGTTGATCTTAGGCTTTCAAAATACCTACCACCAAAACTTTGGAGTCTGCTTTATAGTGGCCACTGCTGCTTACCACGATGTGTATTTGGTCCTTGGCAATGTAGCTTTGTCTGAGGGGGCATTGCTTATGTTACCTCACAAAGCATAAGAATCCAGTTGCGGCTAAGATGGTATTGAAAGAGCCAACACAATATTTATTATAGATTACTGCTATGTACTGTTATGGGCTAGGCCAGACCACTCAAAACATTCTTAAGCAGGCAGGCCAGACCATAACTTTACAATTTGTTTCAGTAAGTGGACAGTGAAAATTACCCAGAGTAAGTTAGCGAGTTTGACTACCAGGTTTTAAAACAGACAAAAATTTATTCACAAAATTACACAATGAAATAAAAAGAACAGAATAAAGAACCCCTACAGAACTCAGTCTATCCAAACTAGATTTAGCTATGCTGTTCTGAACATACACAAAGGTCCCAGTAAGCAAACCCCCTTAAAACACAGAATAAAAAATATAACAGATGCTACAGGTTGAAGTTAGAAGGGCAGAGAGAGAGAGAGAGAGCCTGTTCACACAGTCCACTGCTGAATTCCCAACTCATTCTGGACTGAACTGCTCAGCTACAGAACTGACCACACCCCTTCCATTATACAGGTCACTTCTAAAGCATGACCACTTAGGCCTGAAGTCTCATCTGTTTACATATAAACAAAAAGGCTTCTCAATATCATTTAATCTCTGTACCAAACCAGTCCAATTGGAACCAATTTAATTCTGAACAAAACCAAGGACACAGTATCCTTGAGAAAAGGAACAGCTTTTAGAAAAAAGGGACCAGCTTTGTATCAGTACAAACATTATAGACACATTGTATTTGGCTAATATGGCACTATTTGGTTACAAGGAATAGCATACGTCCAGCAGTGTGACGTGTTTCAATTGGTCACTGTTAAGATGGAATCTGAGACCTTTATGCCCTCAGGTTAGATGCCATGATAACATGAATATGTCTCTTAAAAATATACAGATTTACTTTGAGACTTACTTAGCAATTGATTTGAAACAGAGGGTAAGTATTGTTCATTTTCAGCTCATATTTTGACAAGTGAAATTTACGGTACCTAGTCCACTATGGCTTGCAATGACTTTTCTCATGCAATCATCCACTCTTCACATTACTAACTATGCAGCTGGGCTCTCTAGTGTTCTTCTTGTACAATTGCATGGCTAGAGAGGCAGCAATGTAGACCGATGCCAGGGGTTCATGCTGCTGGCACTGTATTTCAAGCTCGGCTACAGACCACTTTAGCAAGTGAGGAACTGGCCCTCACACTGTGGAGCCCTAGCATTATCAGTGCAGACATGGCCAGAAAAGGCAAATTAGTTCCCACACACAAAAAAAAATAACATGCAGGTGAACATGCATTTTGGAAAGTCAAATCAAAGTAGGGGTTTCATGATGAATTGTAGGGATATAAGGAGTATATGGACCTTAGAGTTCAGGAGTACAGTTCTCTGAAAGTGGAGTCACAGCTAGACAGGGCAAGAAGGCTTTTGGCACACTGGCCTTCATCAATCAGGGAATTGTGTATAGAAGTTGGGAAGTTATTTTGCAGTTGTACAGGACGTTGGTGAGACCACACTTGGAGTATTATGTTCAGTTTTGGTCACTTTGTTATAGGAAGGATGTTATTAAAGTGGAAAGAGTGCAGAATAAGTCTACAAGGATGTTACCAAGGGTTTGAGCAATAGGGAGAGGTTGGACAAGCTAGAACTCTTTTCTCTACAATGTAGGACACCAAGGGGGGATCTTATAGAAGTGTATAAGATCATGAGAGGCATGGATAGGGTGAATGCACTCAGTCTTTTTTCCCAGAGTTGGGAATTGACTAGAGGACATCAGATTAAGGTTAGAAGGGGAAAGAATAAAAGGGAACCTGAGGGGAAACTTTTTTAGGCAGAGGGTGGTACGCATCTAGAATGAGCCGCTCGTGGAAGTGATTAACAACATTTAAAAGGCATTTGGACAATTACATGGATAGGAAAGGTTAGAAAGGTATGAGCCAAGTGCAGGGAAATGTGTTAGCATGGATGGACATTTTGGTTGGCATGGACCAGTTTGGGCTGAAGGGCCTGTCTCTATGCTGTTGGACTCTAGGTGTCATTTTCTTTCTCAGTGCTGACAGAAGTGTGTTGTACCAGGGAGATCAGGGAAGGTGAGATACTGTGTAGTTTTCCAGTGGGCTAATTTCAGGATGGAAAAGGTGGACTTTGGATGCACTTACGTTGTCCATTTACAACTATACAGGGAGATTGTGCCTTAAAGCCAAAGCACTCATTAAAACTGCAACAGGAAGAAGCTACCGGTGATTTTAGTTTTTACAAGAAAGCTTAGAAATTTGTCCTGCTTGTTTTAGGATCTTTATATGTTACTGCCTGAGGCCAATTGTACTCAATTCTGTTCAACCATTTCTCTGGAGGACTTTGAAGAGCATCAAAACTCAGAACAAGACAAGAGTCATCACAGTGCCAATTTGCTGCTCTGGGCTGAGACAACCACCTACATTCTGTTAATGAGAGAAAACTATCAAAGGGAACAACACAGGATGTGTGGCATAGCAACTGATGAAGAGATAAAGTAGAATACAAACTGATACTTATCACCAAGGAAATAGTGATTATTCTGTAGATCAGTTCATTCCCTCGTTCATAACCTGCATATATCTTTAAATATTCCCACCATCACTCCTCCTCAACCACTGTCACTACAGCTATAGAGTTATATAGCACAGAAACAGACCCTTCAGCCCATTTTGTCCATAACAACCAGATATCATTAGCTGATCTAGTCCCATTTGCCTGCATTTGGCCCATATCCCTCTAAACCCTTCCTATTCATACACCTATCCAGATGCCTGTTGTAATTGTACCCATCTCCTGACTTCCTCTTGCAGCTCGTTTCATACACACAGCACCCACTGTGTGAAAATGTTGCCCCTCAAGTTCCTTTTATATTTTTTTCCTCACACCTTAAACTTATGCCCTCTAGTTCTGGACTCCCCCAAACCAGGGAAAAGATCTTGTCTATCTACCCCATCCATGTTACTCATGATTTTATAAACCTCTATAAGGTCACCCCTTAGTCTGCGACATTCCTGGGGAAAAAAACTCAGCCTATTCAGCCCCGCCCTAAAACTCAAACTCTCTAACCCTGGCAAAATTCTTGTAAATCTTTCCTGAACCCTTTCAAGTTTCACAAAATCTCCCCTACATGAGGGAGACCAGAACTGAACACAGTTTTCTAAAAGTGGCCGAACCTATGTCCTGTACAACCGCAACATGACCTCCCAACTCCAATGCTCAATGCATTTATCGACGAAGACAAGCATGCCAAATGCCTTCTTCACCACCCTGTCTACCTGTGACTCCACTTTGCAGAACTATGAACCTGCACCCCTAGATCTGTGTTTGGCAACATTCCCCAGGACCTTACATGTATAAGTCATGTCACGGTGGCTCAATGGTTAGCAATGCTGCCTCACAGCGCCAGGGACCTGGGTTTGATTCCAGCCTTGGGCGACTGTCTGTGTGGAATTTGCACATTCACCCCGTGTCTGCGTGGGTTTCCTCCGGGTGCTCCGGTTTCCTCTCACAATCCAAAGATGTGCAAGTTAGGTGAATTGCCCATGCTAAATTGCCCATAGTGTTCAGGGATGTGTAGGCTAGGTGCATTAAGTTAGGGGAAATTTAGAATAATAGGTGTAATGGAATGGTTCTGGGTGGGATACTCTTCGGAGGTCAGTGTTGACTTGGGCGAAATGGCCTGTTTCCACACTGTAGGGATTCTAATTCTGATTTGCCTTACCAAAATACAACATTTCACATTTATTTAAATGAAATTCCATCTCCCCTTCTTGGCCCTTTGGCCTATCTGATCAAGGTCCTATTGTACTCTGAAATAACCTCCTGATCAAGGTCCCATTGTACTCTGAAATAACCTTTTTCATTGTCCACTATACAGCCAATTGTGATGTCATCTGCAAACTTTCTAACTATGCCTTCGATACTTACATCCAAATCATTTATATAAATGATGAAAGGCAGTGGACCCAGCATTGATCCTTGTGGCACACCACTGGTCACAGGCTTCCAGTCTGAAAAACAACCCCCCACCACGACTCAGTCTCCTACCTTCAAGCTGATATTGTATCCAATTTGCTACCTCTCCCTGATTACATGTGATCTAATCTCGTTAACCAGACTACCCTGAGGAATCTTGTTGAACCCCTTGCTGAAGTCTAAAGAAACAACGTCCAATGCTCTGCCTTCATTCATCACTTTGTCACTTCTTCAAAAAATTCGATCAAGTTACTGAGACACAATTTTCCATGCACAAAACCATGTTGACTATCCCTAATCAGTTTTTGACTTTCCAAATACACATAAATCCTGTCCCTCAGAATCCCCTCCAACAACCTACCCACCACTGACATTAGGTTCACTGGCCTATAGTTCCCTAGCTTTTCCTTACCATCTTTCTTAAATAATGGCACCATATGAGTCACTCTCCAGTCTTCTGGCACCTCACCCATAGCTATTAATGATACAAGTATCTCAGCAAGAGACCCAATAATTTCTTCCTTTACTTCCCACAAAGTTCTAGGGTACACCTGATCAAGTCCTGTGGATTAATCCACCTATATGTTTTAAGACATCCAGTACCTCCTTCCCTGTAATATGGACTCATTTCAAGATATCACTATTTATTTCCACAAGTTCTCTAGCTTCCCTGTCCTTCTCCAGAGTAAGCACAGATGCAAAAATTCATTTCGCAGCTCACCCATCTCCTATGGTTCCACACATAGATGGCCTTGTTGATCTTTAAGGGACCCTATTCTCTTCCTAGTTACTCTTTTTCCCTTAATGTAGTTGTGGAATCTCTTTGGATTTTCCTTAACCTACTTGCCAAAGAAATCTCATGTCACCGTTTTCCCTTCCTGATCTTCCTCTTGAGTATACTCCCACTGCCATTATACTCTGCCATTATATATGCCTTCTGCTTTTTCTTGTCCAGAGCCTCAATTTTTCTAGTTATCCAGCATTCCCTACACCTTCCAGCCTTGCCCTTGGCACTAATAGAAACATATTGTCTCTGAGCTCTAGTTATCACAATTTTGAAGGCCTCCCACATTCCAACTGACTCTTTACCTATAAATAGCCTTTCCCAAACAAATTTTGAAAGTTCCTGCCTAATATCATCAATATTGGCCTTACTCCAATTTAGAATTTTAACTTTTAGATCAAGTCTATCCTTTTCCATAACTATTCTAAAACTAATAGAATTATGATCACTGGCCTCGCTGACACCTCAGTCATTGGCCCATATTTCCCAAGAGAAGGTCGAGTTTTGTTGTTGTCTAGAAAATAAATCCACATATTGAATGATAAAATTTTCTTGTACACACTGAAATTCCTCTCCTTCCAAGTCCCTTAATAATATGGCAGTCCCAGTCTATGTTTAGAAAGTTAAAATCCCTCATTACAACCCCATTATTCTTACAGATATCTGAGACCTCCTTACATATTTAGGGTCATAGATTCATGGAGATGTACAGGATGGAAACAGACCCTACGGTCCAACCCGTCCATGCCGCCCAGATATCCCAATCCAATCTAGTCCCACCTGCCAGCACCCGACCCATATCCCTCCAAACCCTTCCTGTTCATATACCCATCTCAAATGCCTCTTAAATGTTGCAATTGTACCAGCCACCACCACATTTGGATGGGTATATGAATAGGAAGGGTTTGGAGGGATATGGGTCGGGTGCTGGCAGGTGGGACTAGATTGGGTTGGGATATCTGGTCGGCATGGACAGGTTGGACCGAAGGGTCTATTTCCATGCTGTACATCTCTATGTCTCTAAATATGGAAGGAGGTCTCAGATATCTGTAAGTATAATGGAGTTGTAATGATAAGGGATTTTAACTTTCCAAACATAGACTGGGACTGCTATATTATTAAGGGACTTGGAAAGAGAGGAATTTCAGTGTGTACAAGAAAATTTTATCGTTCAATATGTGGATGTATTTGCTAGACAACAACAAAACTCGTTACTGGATTAGTGGTGCTGGAAGAGCACAGCAGTTCAGGCAGCATCCAACGAGCAGCGAAATCGACGTTTCGGGCAAAAGCCCTTCATCCTTTTATTCCTGATGAAGGGCTTTTGCCCGAAACGTTGATTTCGCTGCTTGTTGGATGCTGTCTGAACTGCTGTGCTCTTCCAGCACCACTAATCCAGTAATTGGTTTTCAGCATCTGCAGTCATTGTTTTTACCAACAACAAAACTCGACCTTCTCTTGGGAAATATGGTAGGGCCAATGATTGAGGTGTCAGCGAGGCCAGTGATCCTAATTCTATTAGTTTTAGAATAGTTATGGAAAAGGATAGACCTGATCTAAAAGTTAAAATTCTAAATTGGAGTAAGGCCAATTTTGATGATATTAGGCAGGAACTTTCAAAATTTGAATGGGAGAGGCTATTTACAGGTAAAGAGTCGGTTCTCAATTTCCTGCTAACAATTGGGGGGTCTCTAGTACAATCCTAATGAGATGATCATGTCTTTCTTATTTCTCAGTTCCACCTATACATATAATTGGACATTCTCGCAGGAATTGCCTCTCAACTTACAACCGTAATGTTATCCTTAACAAAAATATGACACCCCATCCTCTCTTGCCCCGCCTTTCTATCCTTCCTATAACAGGACACCCTGGAATATTAAGCTGCCACTCCTGCCTTTCCCTTAGTCGCATTTCTCTGATAGCTATGATATCCCAGTCCCATGCTCCCAATCACACCTTGAGCTCATTAAGTTATCAGTCTTACCTTGACTATTTAACTTTCTCCTCTTCTCAACTGTACCAGCCTCAGACTTATCCCTTTTCTCACTTTCTTTTTGGGTTGTATCCAACTCCCTTACTGGTTTGAAGCCTCTCAAACAACACTAGCAAATCTCTTCACAAGGATATTGGTGCCCTTCCAATTCAGGTGTAAGCCATCCTTCTTATACATATCACTCCTCGCCCAGAAGAGATTCCAATGGTTCAAAATTGTGAATCCCTGCCCTCTGCACCAGCCCCTCAGCTACTCTTCTGCCCAATCCTCCTACTCCTATTCTAATTAGCGCATGGCACTGGGAGTAATCATGATATTACTACCTCCGAGGGCCTACTTTTGAGCCTCCTTCCTAATTTCCTACATTCTTTCCGCAGAACCTTGTCCCTTTCTCTTCCTATGTCGTTGGTACCAACATGTACAATAATCTTCTGCTGATCACTCTCCCCTTTGAGAATATTCTGTGCCATCTCCAGGACATCCTTGATCCTGGCACCAGGGAGGCAACACGCCATTTTGATACCTCGCTGTCAGCTGCAGAAACATCTGTCTGTGTCTCATTACAGTAATGCCAGTCTCAGCACCAGAAACATTGAAACATGTTACTCTTCATAACCACATAGTCTTATATTAGCCCACACTCTTTGGTTTTGAATCTAATGTTTGTAAATAAGTGAGCTGTAATAAACATGCTGGTGGATCTTTCCAATACCATGTTACTAACATCTAACTTCTTAAGTTATGGGAGAAGTCAGAAACTCTGCTGGAGGTAAAACACATCTCAACTGAATTTAACATTCCTGTAGCTTGTCTATCATATCTGCTTGTCTTTATTTAAAAATTCACTAATGGGATGTGGGCAAATGCTGGGCCAGCACTTTTTTTCCCATCTGTGTTGGTCCTGATGTAAATGGTGGTGAGCTGCCTTCTTGAACCATTGCCATTCTTTTGGTGTAGGGTACACCCACAATGCCATTAGGGAGAGAGTTCCAGGATTTGAACCCAACACCACCGATGCCCAACTTTGACTTCTGCGCAATTGCTTATAATTCCAGTCAGCTGAATGTAGCAGCTGGCTTTGTTGGGCTGTTTAATGTGTTCTTAAAAGAGTGACTTCGTATATAAGGATTTGGAGTTGTTTGGTTGAGTATTGTTGAAAGAAATACACATTTTCTCAAAGCTTTTTATCTTACACTCACTAGGATAATTTGCAGTGATTATACAGGAAAATATAGATATGTATTAAACATGTTTTCTTAAAAAAAATCATGACTGCAAATTTCATGTGTTATCTGACTGCATTCTATGGACTTATAAAAATAAAATGTTTCTCATCTTGTGACTGCTTCTGCCCACCAGCATCTCAGTTGTCTTTCAATCTGTGACCTTTGTTTCTCTTTCTTCTCTCTGCCTGCTTGTATACATTTCTGTAATTGTCAGCACCATGACTGTATAATTTGTCCTTCCATTTTCTGTTTCCCTTTGCATTTTCTCCTTTAGCTCTTAACTATTTCTTAGGCCTTCTCTATCTGTTTGTTTTGGTCAGACTCTGTCTGTTTTTCATTCATTTTCCTTCCTGCTCTGTTTTACCTCTAACAGTGATCCAAAGACAGGTTCAGGGCTACAGCTACAGCAATTATTTTAACTTTTCTAACCCACGAAAGAGGAAAGCTTGAAAACAAAGACCATGAATGTTGCAAATGCCCCCACTAGGGTCAGGAATCAGAGAATAATGGTTAATGAGTATTGTCCAGACTGGATGAAAGTTTGTAATAGTGTTCCCTAGGGGTCAGTACTGGGACCCTTGCTTTTCCTAATATAAAGGCTCCTATTCTTCAGTGTTCAGGAACAGAGGGACCTGAGTGTATATCTATAAAAATCATTATAAGTTGCAGGACAGGACAGCCATCAATCAAGGATACAGAATGTTAGGTTTCATAAATGGGTGCAGGAGCATTGGATGATGTTTTGAACAGAGATAATGTGAAAGGTTATGGGGAGAAGTGAGGACATTCATATTCAATTAAAGTCAGGACAGTGGTATGTGCTGTCACATGGGCCACTGGCCCCCTTCTGTATCACATCGATTCTATGCATCACCACTTCTAAACAACATTCTCAATTTGTTAAGTCACTAGGAACGATTGAAACCTGCAAGAGGATAAATATTACCTCTGTGTAATTTAACCATCCTTAAATGTTCTTATTAGAAACTGTATAAAATGGAATGCTGCTCTGTATATCCCTTTCATTTATTAGAAGTTAAAATGAAATTGCAATTTCTTCCAGTTTCAGTGTAGAAGTATTATTACTTCAGGAAAATTCAATTGCAATGTTTGGTCTGTTTTAAACTGTAGTGAACTTCAACCAACCACTGCTTGGATGGTGTGTTCCTGAAAGTTTGAGTTTAAACAATTTATTGATAAATACATGCATTTTAACTACTTGTGTGTGGGATGTGGGTGTCACCGGCTAGGCCAGCATTGGCAAGGTGAATCCTTAATTACCATGGGGAAGGTGGCGGTGAGCTTTTTTGAGGAACCTTGGTAGTCCTTCGTGTGTTGGGAGAAAGACAAGGGTCAGGGGTCTGATCAATCAGTCTGGCGTTTGCTTGTCAAAGTCGGTCAGATGTATGGGATGCAGACGGTCCTGGGGTTCAATGAGTTGATCATTACAGGGGGTAAAATGGGGGATATTGGGGCATTTGGGGTGTATCACTTCCAGAAACAATGGGTGAATCATGGCAGCGACGGGGAAGGGGAGGAAAGCAAATGCATTTGTAGATGGTGGGGTTTGAGGGAAAAACAAGTGTAGGCAGAACTGTGGGCACAGTGGGTTAAGGTGATGGGGGTTATTTGCAGTGACCATGACCATGGCCCTCTCAGAAGGAGCATCGAGGGCTAGGGTAGACATTATCAAAGTTTAATGCCAAGGTTCGGGGCAGTGAGAACGGTTGGAGGTGAAGTTCAACATAGTGAGCTTCCACATGGAGAGAGAAGGATGGAATCAGGTCTTCAGGGTAATACATGATAAAGGGGTCATGGAGGTTCTGGGACAGAACCTGGCAACAAGGTGGAGCCATCTGCTGTCCACTGTGAGCTATGTTCCCTGCCATCATTTCACACTCACTTGATGTAAAGTTCTACTGATAAATGACTGAGACAATGCCCAGGATATGCGGACTCATTTTAATGAGTGGAAGTGTGGGATCTCTGTATGCTGGATGCTAGGATACCAAAGGGGCAAATAGGCACTTACAAACTCCAGGTATATTTAATTTGCTTTTATCCCATCATCCATTTGCTATGCACGTAGAGGTCAGTTGCTGGTTAAAGCTGATTAACCCTGTGCCATTGCTGCTTGCAAATTGAATATTTGCAGTTTAATACTGCTGAAGGTAGCAGCAATGACGTTAAAAGAAACCAATTCTGGTCAAAGGCAACCATTAATTATGCAAATTCCAATTGGGAGATGGAGACCGTTACTGGATTAGTGGTGCTGGAAGAGCACAGCAGTTCAGGCAGCATCCAATGAGCAGCGAAATCGATGTTTTGGGCAAAAGTCCTTCATCAGGAATAAAGGTTTTGGATCCTTTGCAATTCTGAGAGAGTATGGCCCTCAGCTGAGGCAGGGCTGACTGGAGAGAGGTTAGGTGCCGGCGCATTGCTGCAATCGTGGAGCAGAGGATCTTGAAGGAGAACTGTTGCTGGTGTTTTTGAATCTGTAGTCTGTACTGTTTGTCCTGTTCGGGTCCGAACTCTGCTGGTTTAAAGGTGGTCCGGAGTCCGTGTGGGATGAGTTGGTTACGGAAGCAGGCACTGAGGAAGCAAATGTGGCTGTGGTAGCGAGTTTGTTTCACGACATGGTTGAAGAGCTTCAGGGCAGAGGAAATGACCTGGGAGTTGCAGTGGGAGAGGGACTCCCTGAGATTCTTGTAGAGAGAGGAGGAAAACTTCTTCAAGGCAGGCATCCTTGCAAGAGGATTCACAGTCGGGTTAAAATCAATGAGGTAAAAACAATGACTGCAGATGCTGGAAACCAGATTCTGGATTAGTGGTGCTGGAAGAGCACAGCAGTTCAGGCAGCATCCAATGAGCAGCGAAATCGACGTTTCGGGCAAAAGCCCTTCATCAGGAATAAAGCCTTTATTCCTGATGAAGGGCTTTTGCCCGAAATGTCGATTTCACTGCTCGTTGGATGCTGCCTGAACTGCTGTGCTCTTCCAGCACCACTAATCCAGTATTTGCTTTCCAGCATCTGCAGTCATTGTTTTTACCAGATGGAGACCGTTGCTTTATCACCTGTCATGTAGGTTTAACAATGGTCCCCACTGAATGAAATAAGAAGTTAAATGTCTGATGTGGGTTTGGCATGGGAAGAGGCTCGGAGTTCAGCAGACAATCACTTTTGAAGCCAGCGAGGCACCTTCACCAAGTTGGTGCATGTGCTGAGGATGAAGCTGAATGAACAATGGATACATGGCCCTCATTACTGCAATGCAGCATACCTCACCTTATGGACAAGTGTGCTCAGCACTCATTTGCAAAGCATGTCACCACTGACTCTTCTGAGACCGAAGAATGTCTTTCGATCCTTGTCTTCCCAATGTCGATTGTTTCCACTGAGTCCTGCACCTTGCTGCTGGTGGGATGTTGATGGTTATGGCTTATGCCCGAAGTGTCGATTCTCCTGCTCCTCGGATGCTGCCTGACCTTCTGTGCTTTTCCAGCACCACACTCCCGAGTCCTGATTACTGTGGCTGCCTTCTTAAGGAGCTGAAGGTAGAAGCAGGACAAGGACCAGGGCTGAAAGCAAGGCCCAGAGCAGCTGCAGGCCAGTGTGGATAACAAAGAGCAACCATCTCATTTCCAAGGTAAACATATCCCTCCCATTCTTAGCAAATATTGACAGATTAAGGGGAAATAGACTAATGACTGGCTAAGACCAGCTTTCTTAATTAGTCACATTTCTGTTTCCTTCTCCAAATCCACATCTTCATATCCTCTGCTGAGCCTGTAATCAGCTCAGTTTACTTTTAGTTCTTTTCACTGAGTCACTGCTTGCTGCACTAATTGCCAATTTATCCCAATAGTCACCAAATGTGAAGAAAAGACTCTTGAAGGTAATTTTCGTGCTGGCTTCCTTACTTTAATGAATAATAACATTAGCACAACAAGATATTCACAGCTCAAAAGGCATAGTTCTTAACAGGTAACTTGGACAGAGGAAGGGAACTGGCATAAGATGTTACATAGATTTATCTAGAAGTTCCAGCAAAGAAACAGGCCATTATGTCCGACTGGTCTGTGCTGATGATACTGCTCCACAAGAGCTACATCACATCCTATCAGTATTCTTTATGAGTTCATAAGTTCATGAGGTATAGCAGCAGAATTAGGCCATTCAGCCCATCGGCCTATCATGGCTGATATGTTCCTCACCCCCATTTCCCTGTTTTCTCTCCATATCCCTTCAACCCATTACCAATTGAAAATCTGTCTTACTCCTCCTTAAATTTACTCACTGTCCCAGCATCCACCCCACTTTGGAATAGTGAAGTCCACATATTCACAACCTTTGGGAGAAGTAGTTTCTCCTCAATGCTGTTTTAAATTTGCTGCCCCTTATCCTATGAATATGACCTCTGGTTCTAGAATGCCCCACAAGAGGAAGCATCTGCTCCACATCTATTTTTTCCAGATGTTTTATCATCTTGAATACCTCAATTTGATCTCCCCTCTATTCTATTCCTTTCACTTTTGTCATCTAGTTTTTGCTTGAAGCCATCTCCACAGTCCTCTGCCACAGCAAGAACCACATTCTAAACAATATAAACAAATACATTTCTCCAGAATCCTTTGTAGGATTTGTGAGTCACTACTTAATATTTATAGACACAAATTTTGGACCTCTCATATACATTTTTCTTCTTCACAAAATGCTAGAAACTTGCAAATTTTAAAGCTGGGAGGAGAAAAAGACAAGTAAAGGAGATAAACAAAGGGCTGAATCTTACAATTTATTGGCTAAGTTAGAGTCATAGAGTCATAGAGATGTGTGGCATGGGAACAAACCCTTCGGTTCAACTTGTCCATGCCAACCAGATATCCTAACCTAATCTAGTCCCATTTGTCAGCACTTGGCCCATATCCTTCTAAACCCTTCCAATTCATATACCCATCCAGATGCCTTCTAAATGATATAATTGTACCAGCCTCCAACACTTCCTCTGGCAGCTCATTCCATACATGCACCATCTTCTGTGTGAAAAAGTTGCCACTTAGGTTCCTTTTATACCTTTCTCCCATCATCCTAAACCTATGTTCTCCAATTCTGGACTCCCCCACCCTAGGGAAAAGACCTTGTCTATTTACATCAAGATTTTTGGAGGGATTCTTGCCACAAAGCCCAGTGAGATTTCTTTTTTTAGTATCCAGACACATCTGAGTGACTTGCTCACCACTAAAATTACCATGACTGTTTTTTAATTATCTACTTTTTTTTAAACTACTCATTGTCACCAGTAATCACCTGTGTAGCCAATTATCAGTAAGAGTTCTTGATATATCTTGCCTAATGAGTCTCATTAATTCCCTAGTCTGCCATTATGGCATCCTCATGTCTGTTGCTCTGCTTGGTCTTATCCCTTTGCTTAGCAGCCTGCTACCAAATTTCCTCCAGTGGTCTCTTTGGGACTAGTGCTTAAAGGGGACTGTGCGCTATCATGGGTTGTAAAGATGCTAATGTTGGTGATGTGAATGATTCTCTTACTTTGACATTGGAAAAGCATGAAGGAAACTGAAAAGCAGTGCATCATGGAGCAGGAGTGCAGTACTGTACTAGAGACCTGTATTCATTAACATCTATACCTAAGATTAAATAAAGGGTAACATTACAAAAGGGAGTCACAGAACTTTACTCTGGGATAGGAACAAACAAGAGATGCAAGGAGTTAAGAATAGTTACAGCCTTTCAAAACAGAGCAGGTCTTAAGAGCAAAAGTAGACATCCAATTTCCTTGAGAACTGAGCAAATACAGAATCCATGATGAAACAAATAGTTCGAAGGCAAAGTAACAACAGTGCTCTCAAGCATACTGACAGCAGTTTTCTTTTTGCTTAAATTCATTCATGAGATGTGGGCGTCGCTGGCTGGGCCAGTACTTATTGCCCGTCCCTATTTAGTCCTGAGAAGTGGTGGTGCGCTGCATTTTTTGTGCTGTAGGTTGACTCACAATGTCTTTAATGAAGGAATTCCAGAATTTTGACCCAGTGACATGAAAGGAATGGTGATATATTTCCAAATCAAGATGTTGAGTGGCTTGGAGGGAACTGGCAGTTAGTGGCGTTCCCATGTACCTGCTGCCCTTGTCCTTCTGGGTGGAAGTGGCTTGGAAGTTGCAGTCTAAGGATCTTTGGTGAATTTCTGCAGTGCATGTTGGTACACTATTGCTACTGAGCATCAGTGGTGGAGGGAGTGCAGTGCCAATCAAGTGGGCTGCTTTATCTTGGATGGTGTTAAGCTTCTTCAGTGTGTTTGCAACTGCACCCTTCCAGGCAAGTGGGGAGTATTCCATCACTCCTTACTTATGCTTTGTGAATGATGGGCAGGATATAGGGAATTAGGTGGTGAGTTACTCATTGCTGGATTCTGAGTCTCTGAACTACTCTTGTAGTCACAGTATTTATAAGACTAGTCCAATTCAATTTCTAATCAATGGTACCCACAGGATATTGATAGTGGAGAATTCACTATGGATAACGCCATTGAAAATCAAGGGACAATGATTAGATTGTCTCTTATTGAAGCCGACCATTGCCTGACATTTGTGTCTTCTTATAAGAGGATTAGTTCATCCCGTAGGATACATTGCTGTTTCCATTGGGGCACTCTACTCCTCTGAACCTCTATTATGAGAGAGTTACCCTTCTCAACTGGAGACCAATTGAGGCTCTGATTGCAGGGGTGGCCAGGCATGTGGTCAAGCACCAGTGCTGGTGTCAAAATGTCGCTGGGCTGTGATTGGCCAGCAGTCTGCAGACACAGAATCTCTACCCTGCGTGCTGTGGGAACACTGACAATAAACAGGTAGATGCTCGGATTGGCTTTTAGATAAACTGAGTTGCTTGCCATTAAATAAATTGTTTATGGTATGTGGGCGTCAATGGCGAGACCATCATTTATTGTGAACCCCTAATTGCCCAGAGGGCAGCTAAGAGCCCACCAAATCACTGTGGGTATGGAGTCACATATCGGCCAGAACAGGGAAGGATGACAGATTTCCTTCCCTGAAGGATATCAGTGAACTGGAGTTTTAAA
This sequence comes from Chiloscyllium punctatum, assembly GCF_047496795.1. Taxonomy (NCBI): domain Eukaryota; kingdom Metazoa; phylum Chordata; class Chondrichthyes; order Orectolobiformes; family Hemiscylliidae; genus Chiloscyllium; species Chiloscyllium punctatum. The sequence goes on along the minus strand of NC_092745.1, from coordinate 112,284,191 downwards.
AAACAATCAACAGTAGTTACTTACTTCATTAACCTAACTGATGCATCTCAGAACAATGCCACACATTCAAAACTCCTTTGGTCTCTGAGGTGTTTAATTGCAATTTCTGGACTGTCCTCAATCTGATGTTAACAACAAGTCCGCAAAGACTCTAACCAGCTAGTAACACATTGTGCTGTTAGCGTCAAATCTGTCTACAATACCATCAACAATAAGCAAACCTTCTGGTCAACAGCTAAGCCTGCCTCAAGTCCAATTAAACCACTTCGAAGCTTGTTATTCTCAGAAATAAAATCATCTTCAAATTGGACTGATTCCCTGACAATAAATATTCTCCTGCAACATCATCACCTGTTTTGAAGAAATTCTGCACCTCCTGCGTTGGTTTTGGTCAACTTTCCTGAATCTGAGTTTCTACAGGAAAGAACCCTCACTTGACACTAACTTTCTAGGCTTTGACAATTACATGAGTTTGGTTTTGTGTGTGTGTGTGTTTCCCAAAATTGACAACCAAATGAACATTTGCTTGATAACATCAGAGTCATTGATCTGAATTGTGTTACTTGGTTTAGGAAAATTGAATTGGACCCTCTGTTTCTCCGAGCTCAAGAAGATCAAATAACCCTGCTCTAGGGATCTTTCTTGTCCTTACAGCCAATTGTCAAAGTGTACAGTAGACTACTAGGGAAATAGACTAACCTGCAGGAGATTTAAATTTCAAAAATCTCACCTTGGACAGGGCAGTGGGAATCATCACTTACAGCTGAAGTTTCAGGTCCAGAAGATGGCGTGTGTAGAAGAGGGGTGTGAGGTTAGCGTGGATTCACCTGCAAGTTGTAAGTAGGTAATTGATCATATAAAGGATTTGTTTAGAGGCTACAAAAGGGTTAGAGTTAGGGTTAGGGTCAGAAGGCTGCCTGACATCGTCTACGTGGCCTCCAGGTCCCTGGAGATATCAGGGAATGGTGTAGCTGTCTGCATAGGTTGGGGGTAGCAGTCTGGAATGGCTTAGAGATTCTCCTTGCCTGTTTGGCTCCAGCTATACCAAAGGCTGTCCTTTACTCTCTCCTGTAGCTGTTCCTTTTATTATGAGTAATGAATTCAAAAGAGAGAGAGTGCCTCCCTCCTGTGGTGCCCCGTCCATCACTCTTCTTTTGTGCTGATGACCTTCTGATTGGCCCCCCACGTTTGAGAGCCCACCCAATGTAATTAGATGATGAGTCCATCCTCTTTTCATCACTGACCAATTTGAGGAACATCAAGCTGAGAGCTTGTACTCCACACAATGGTGGGAGTTGGACCCCTGATTCAAACGCAATGGGGGAGTGTTGTCTTGCTCCTCCTTAAAACAAGTTAGACCCTCTGACCAGAATGTCATGAATGAGTTTGCCCAGGTGTCCCACAATACCCAAGTGGTCAAATCGTTACAAACACCAGCTAGAACCAATGCAAAACAGGTTTAATATTATTAGGAAAGGAGTTACACTGACCTTTAATACTAAACATACCAACTCCAAACCTATTGGGACCCTTACTTCCTGAGTCTCCTGTTGTAGGAGCCCAGAAGTGCATGGTTAAATTTCTGTCCTTAGAGTTTCATTATCTAAGGGGCAAGTCCTGCAGCTCAATTAAACCAATACAAACAGCCAGCCATTATCCCATTAAACCTATTATTTTTCTAACCTCTTTGTACTTGAAATGGTCAAACCTTGATTGCTCTATGATGACATAATGAAATGTACTTTTCGACATGAAAATGACAGAATAATATCACTAATGCTTCAACTGCAACATACACCCTTCAGGTAAATTGATTCAGAGCTTTCAAGTTCCCATTTTAACAATTTTAGAGGCTGGAATGACAGAAAACACAACTCGTCTGGTGCATACACATCGCACATACAATTAATTGAAATTCTTTGCAATTTTTAAACTGTAATATACCTTGAATTAGATCCTCGTTGATCTGCAGGGAAATTGCATTACGGCGCAAAGCATCTTCAGATGGAAATGGAGTTAATGTGTTGGGACCAGGCAAATCAGGAGAACAGTGTCTAATTTAAATTAATTCAATTTACCCTATAATATTCTAATCATTACTAGGAAAAGAGCAACATTTTAATCACAGTTTGGCAAATTACAGGTGGGAGTGGGGAAGTTTGTTCACAGTACAAGCTGAGGAACCGAGAGATACACTAGCAGCAATGCTAGTGATGCCAAGCAAACATATAAAGTTACTAGAAACTGCTTGTTGCAAACAGTGGCTCTAACGTGAAGTCTGCTGAATTTACATTGGCGTTTTCCAATGTAACTGGGAATATGGGGCTTGATGGGAAAATTAGCACACCAATGTGATCGAAACATAACTTAAACAGTAAGAGAACAGTGTAACCAGTGTATGATATAGATGATATGATATTGCAGTGTATGATATTGCACATATTGGTAGGAGGTTTGAATAATTTCCAATTGATTTTGATCTCCTGGTCCCTGCATCTCGAATCCTGTTATTTCCTCTCAGATTTTCTTCACTGGCACCCAACCTCCTTCAGGGGAAATCAGACGTTAAACAGAGCTACCAGTTTTCCTGTTGCTTCCTGTTACACAGTGACATACTGATGAGAGGTTTATCAATCCATAAAGTCTATCAATGATATGTTTCCTTTATCTGTTACAGACCGTTTCATTTCATCAGGTGGAATTTAACGGTTGCCGTAGTGGGCCCTTCCACGATTAAATCCCAATTAAGTAGCCCTAGGCTGCCTTTGGTATTCCTAACCCTACTAGGGACAAATTTTCCACTGAACCTCTTTTTTTGAAGGATGTGAAGGACCATATACCTGCCATCGACACACTTGCTGGTAGTGGTGGTTCTCCAGCAGTGGCAGCACCTGTTGTTGTTAATTCACTGGTACCCAATGGAAGAGTACAGTTGAAGTCTTGGACCAGGGACTAGTATGAGTGTGGTGAGATTGTTGGGGCCAGTCATGGGGTATGACGGGGGTCTCATCACAAAAGACAGAAAAGTGGTTTCCTGTTTCTACTAGGGGTTCCTCCACTGGACTTGGGGTGCCCACAATGGTGAAATCACTCCACCAGGCATTACCTGCTAGGTTGTATGCCCTGCCCACTGTCGGTATTCGTCCAATGGTGGGATTGAGGAACTTAAGGGCATCAATAGGACTTCTTTGGGAAAAGGCCATTCTCAATTCTTCTTGCCTTGAATTTAATTGGAGAATGTTGGGCAGGGGAGATGATTAGAAAGGTGGCAAAGTCTCCATCCTGCATCCTCCCATTATATGCCTTGCCCTGTCTTTTCCCTAGCTGTTGTTTCAGTTAACCTTCAATTCTATCCCTCGTGTTTCCATCTCAGTGAGTTATGCCAGGATCTTGGAAGGGTATGGAATGTGGAGGAGGATTTTTCTGGTCGCAATTGTGGGATTTGACTCTCAAACTATCTGCCCAGAAGATTTCTAATCTGTTACGAGTGCCAACAGGCCATTATTTGGAAAGCATCTGGCAACAAGTATTTGGACATCAATACAGAGCAGTTATAATTATGAAGTAAGTGAAATGTTCACAGAGGTAAGATCAGGCTTGAAAGCTTCGAGAGTTCAGCTCACAATTAATAATATCACAAATAGCTACAGGTGTATAATATATTTGTGATTTAAAGAAAAGGTGAACGTGTAACAGAAGAGCAGAAAGATCAGTTAACAGAAGTCGTGGATTAGATGATCTGCTTGTATTCTCCACTGTAGCTTTATAGAGTGACAGCCATGTCTTCATTCAGGCTATCACAGAAATCTTGGAACAAACTGGAACATCCCTAAGGAATAAATTTAACCTTCCATTTACAAATAGCATTGGAATGACAGGCCAGAAGGTTTTCATCTGGTTTGTAACTGGTGACAACTAAAACGCTTGTTGCAAACAGTGACATAAACATGCTCAAGCCATGTATAACAGACAAATCTAATCTCAGTTCAGCAATTAGCTAAGTAAGGCAAACACAGTGCCATTCACACCCATCAATAGAAACAGGTGTGGGCAGCACAGCCTCAGTAACTTGAAACAAAAACTAAAATTGCCAGAAACATTCAGCAGGTCAGCACCTCAGCAGAGTTAACGTTTCAGGTCCGCTGACCTTTCAGAAAGATCTGAAGAAGGACCACTGGACCCTAAATGTTCACTCTGAATTCCCTCCACTGCTGCTGCCACATCTGCTGAACTTTTCCAGCATATTCTGTTTTTATTTCTGATTTCCAGCATCCACAGTTCTTTTGGTTTTTACTCATAACTTGAATGTCAACTACATCTTTCATCCCGTTCTGTGGACTGTATATATCTATGTTGCTACATAAGTAGGTGTAACTTGTTCCCTTCTAACAAATCTCAAAGCTAATGGTAAATAACTATCAGACAGGCACTGAATCACCCGTCTGTCTGATAACTATTAGTTAGGGTTTAATTGTTTTGCCAATTTTCCCATCTGCCATGTTGTAAAATTATTGGTGCTTTCCAGCTACATCTGCCCTTGTTAGAATGAATGATTTCACAGTTTTGAAGCAAAATGGAAGTGGAGAATCAAAGAATGAAACACAAATTTCAATTCATTTACTACTTTCCACCCAAAAGTGGCTTTTATAATTTGTCTTCCCACACTTCTAAATTGCATTAGTTCAGTGAAAGTTTAGGAACTTGCAGTCCCATCTCAATACAAAATCTTTATGAGTAAACCATACTGTTACCTCTCAGACTTTGCAAGGTGTAGAGATTGGGCAGTGAGCAGTTGAAACATAGGAGCATAGAAAATAGCTGCAGGAGTAGGCTATTCAGCCCTTCAAGTCTGCACCATCATTCAATATGATCATGGCTGATCATGCAATCCCAGGATCCTGTTCCCACTTTCTCTCCCTATCCCTTGATTCCTTTAGCTGCAAGGGCCACTTCCAGTTCCCTCTTGAATGTTTCTAATGAACTGGTCCCCACAATTTCCTGTGGGAGAGAATTCCACAGGTTCACAACTCTCTGTGTGAAGAAATTCTTCCTCATCTCAGTCCTGAATGGCTTACTCTTAATTCTTAGACTGTGACCCCTAGTTCTGAATTTCCCCGGCATTGGAACATTCTTCCCACATCCAGCCTGATTTAATCAGTCAGTAATGAGTTTCATAATGCACATCTCTAAAATTTCCTTTGTCTATTAACACATTAAAAGTTAATGGTGGAAATAACCAATCAGTCGTCAATCATCTGTGGCTCTGTTGGTCTCAATACAGAGCAAACTTTATGCTAATAGCAGAATCTTTTTAAACAGTAATGAATATATCTAAATACTTATCTTAAGGATAATTCCAACAGATTTCTGAACAATGAATTATTGCTTCTTGAAATATAACTTCTTAGATGTTATCGATCTTTGACGGAAACACAAAAGAGTTTTGAAACTGAAAGAACTGCAGATGCTAGAAATCAGAATCAAAAACACAAAACTGTTGGAAAAGCTCAGCAGATCTGGCCGCATCTGTGGAGAGAAATCAGCATTAATGTTTTGGGTTCAGTGACCCTTCCTCAGAACAAAAGATTTAGACCAATTGGATACTACCTATGTTACACCAGTAAAATGCTCAGATTTGTTTTTTGTTTCTTTTGAATGTCTGGATGACATTCACTAGCTTAGAATTGAGATACCTTTCCTTTTTAATCGGGTAAACAGCATGCTGTTTTCTTCATCCCTGCAAAAGTACAAGTAATTGTTTTATTGCTTCCACTTCTCATTTACAAAGTTAAAAATCACAGAACAACAGGTTTATTTGGAAGCACTAGCTTTCAGAGCACTGCTCCTTCATCAGGTGGTTGATGATGTAGGAGCAGCGCTCTGGAAGCTAGTGCTTCCAAATAACCCTAGAATCCCTATAGTGTGGAAACAGGCCCATACCACCCTTGGAAGAGCAACCTACTCGGACTCATTCCCCCTACCTTATATTTACTCCTGACTGATGCACCTAATTTACACATCCCTGAACACTATGGGCAATTTAGCACGGCCAATTCACCTAATCTGCACACCTTTGGATTGTGGGAGGAAGCCAGAACAAACCCATACAAACACGGGAAGAACGTGCAAACGTCACACAGATGGTCATGCAAGGCTCGAATTGAACCCAGGTCCCTGACACTATGAGGCAGCAGTGCTGACCACTGAGCCCCTGTGCCTAATCTGTTGGGCTATAACGTAGTGTTGTCTGATTTTTAACTTTGTCCACTCCAGTTCAACACTGGCACCTTCAAATCTTGACTTCTCATTTAAATTTTGTTAGCCTTTGTTCTTCACTCCATTGATATGACTTTAAATCTGATGTTATCTATCTGTTGAGAATAGAAGGCTGATTGCAAATACTTATTATTACTTGCCTTTGTTGCATTTCACTCTCCCAGCTTTCCATTAAATTAACTTTGTTTCAATATTGCTGTTGTTCTATTTTGTTGCATAAGCTTTTCTGAATGGTATATGACTTCGTGAAAATGTTGTTAGCGGGTGGTTGCTAATTGGCATTTATATTTAACAAACCGATTCTTCGTCCCATGACTTTATTCAAGAAATTGGGACTGTTCTCCTAGGAGAGAAGAAGGGTGGCAAGGTGGCTCAATGGTTAGCACTGCTGCTTCACAGGACCAGGGACCTGGATTTGATTCCAACCTGGAGTGACTGTGTGGAGTTTTCACATTCTCCCTGTGTCTGTGTGCATTTTATCCCATAACCCAAAGATATAACAGGCTAGGTGGATTGCCGTGCTAAATTGTCCACAGTTTCCAGCGATGTGTAGGCTAGGTAGATCATTCATGGGAATTACAGGGATAGGTGGGATGCTTTTTGGAGGGCCAGTGTGGATTTGATGGGCTGAATAGCCTGCTTCCATGCTGTAGAAATTTCATGATCCTAAAGGACATCTGTGACAGGTTTTCAAAATCTGTGAGTGGGCAGGATAGAGAAGAGAGGGAGAAACTGTGCTGCTCATAGAAGAAACGGGAACACCAGTGCATAGATTTAAAGTGATCTGCAGATGAAGTGAGGAAAAGCTTTTTAATTCAGCAAGCAGTTAGAGTATGGAATGCACTAACTGGAAGTGTGGTGGAGGCAGATTCTATTGAGGCTTTCATGAGGGCCTTGGGTGATTACTTAGCTCAAAACAATGCACAAGGAATTGGGGAGAAGCCAGAAGACTAGTACTATGTTAAAATGCTCAGACAAGATCCAAGATGGCGGCAGTCTGAGAGGTCTGCTGTGCTGGGCTCTGTGCCATACCCTGGGCAAGGTGGACCTTCCACTGCCTACCCCCAGCAACCTTCTCCCCGAGAAAAGAGTGAGACAGTGCTGGAGCTGATATCTGCCATGCTGAAGAAACATGAACAGGAGATCCAAATACCAGACCGACGAGTGGAAGCAGTCGAGCAGAGGACTGCAGCATCAGAGACCATGGCAGACATCTCAGGAGGACACAAACAGTAGACCAGGGTCAGGTTCTTCAAGAACAAGTAGACGACCTGGAAAATAAAAGTAGAAGAAAAACTTATGGCTTGTGCGTCTCCCGGAGCATGAGGAAGGTGAGGACCTCGTTGGATTCTAGGAGAAGTGGATCCCGAAGTTCCTGGGGCTGGAGGTGGAGTCGGGCCTGGTGGGTGTGGAGTGGGCCCACCAGATCGCAATACGCAGGTCCAGGCAGGGCCCGTGCCCCCACCCGGTCCCAGTGCGACTCCAGCACTATAAAGAAAAATAGTTCATGACTGAAACAGCAAGAAGACTGGGAAGAGATCCACAGGCTTTAACATACAAAGGCTCAACATTAATGTCCTTTCAGGACTTCTCTGGAGCCGTAATTAAGAAAAAAAAGGCATTTGATGAAGTCAAAAGGAAATTAAGGGACCTAAACATTCAATATTCCTTGAGGTGTTGTGTTTCACTTACGGAGGGATGGTCTATAATTTTAATTCAGCAGAAAAGGCAAAGGACATTGTGAACTTTTTGAAATAAAGGGCTCGGGTCGGGCATGGGGAGGATGGAAAGAAAGGGGCACCGTTATGGACCATGGTGCAGTTTTTCTTTAGTTTCTCTGCCCCTTTTGTTTTCTCTCTCCTTTTTTGTGGTTTTTGATTTTATAGATTCTGTCCTGCCTTGGTGTAAAATCTAATTTATTTAACAATTTGATCTGTTGGTTATTATCTGGGCTTTGGTTTTGGAATGGGTGTGGCTATATCTGTGGCTAAGATGTATGGAGACGAGGTGTGGATTGGGGAGGGTGGGCATACATTGTTAACTCTCAGGAATATAAATAACATGTTCCCTTTGTCTGTGAATTGCCTGGGACTGGAGTACAGCCTGGATACTAGAAAGGATCGGACATGGGGGATGATCTCTAGTGAATTGGGGTTTATTTGGGTGTTTGTTTAAGCTAAATGTAGCAATAGTTTTTTTTAGTTATAGTAGGTTTTATAAGAATAGTTTCTAGACTTTATAAAGTTAATGTTTTTTCGCTTGCGACACCTTAGATAAGCTTCCTCCTCTTGGGACACTATTGGCTGCCGTGGACGACCATAGCTTGCGATTATTTCAGGTGGTGCACCTGGAATGTAAAAGGGAGCCATTCCCCCATTAAAAGAAAGAAGGTGCTGTCAGGCCTTAGGAAGGAAAGGGTTGATATTGCCTTGCTGCAGGAGACGCATTTAACTGATAAGGAACATCTGAAGCTGCAGCAAGGGGTTTATGATAGGGTTTTCTTCTCCTCCTTTAGCTGTAAGAGTAGAGAAATAGCTATACTGGTAAGAAGGAACCTCTCATTCCTAGTAACTGAGCAAATTAAGGATAAACATGGATGTTTCTTCATTCTTAATTCATGGGGAAGAGTATGGCGTCCTGAATGTTTATTGTCCCCCAGCGCACCCTCTTAAATTTCTAACTGATACGGTTGCTAAACTGATGAATCTTGGAGTGCGCCATACGATTATAGGAGGGGATTTTAACAGCCTAATGGATCCTGGGGTAGACAAGGGACCTGGTGGGCACACCCATGCAATCTAGACAGTTGGTGAACATGTGTGAGGAGTTGGGATGTGTGGATGTGTGGAGGCATCTCCACCCTAATGGAAGAGACTTTACTTTCTATTCCAACCCACACAAGTGCCACACGCGTGAATTGACATGTTCCTTATGCTGTTGGTTTGGTTTGGACAGAATATTAGCTTGTAAAATTGGGAATATAGTTGTCTCGGACCATCTGCCAGTGTATTTAGATGTTAAAATCAAGGGTGGGTGGAATAGATGCACGGCATTTCTGTTAAGGGATACCAAATTTGTTGAGTACGTTACAAGAGAGCTCAGGGTCTTCTGGGATATCAGCTCGGGTAATCCATCAATACTTTGGGAGGTCACTAAGGTATATTTACGAGGCCTGATCATTTCATATTTAACAGGTAGGAAGGGGGAGCAGCAACGGATGCTGGAGACCTGGATGAAGGTAGCTGAGGAAGCATATTATAACAGACCATTATTGGTCAAGCTGCAGCAGGTCACGGGCTCTCCGGGCTGCTCTTGACTCATTGCACACACAGGTGGCAAAGCAAATGTCTTCTTTGCTAAACAAAGGTTGTTTGAATTTGGAGATAAGCCTGGTAGATATCTGGCATATCTGGGTAGAAAGAAAAATGCTTCCCAATCCATTATAACTATCAGAGAGGGGGCTGGCACAGTTACCCGTGAGTTGAAGAAGATCACTGCTAGATTTTGGGAATACTTTGCAGAGTTATACCGGTCGGAGGGAGACGAACATGGTGCAATGAGAATGCAGTCCTTTTCTGAGAACCTGGGCCTCCCCAGTATAAATGCGGAACAGGTTTCTCTGTTAAATGTGCTAATGATGGTACAGGAGGTGCAGGAAGCAGTAAAGCATCTCTAGGATGGAAAAACACTGGGACCAGATGGATTCCCAAGTAACTTCTATGAGAAGTTCATAAATGTACTGGTGGAGCCACTTTGGGGATGTAAAGTCATTCATATACATAGAATTGTCTTCCACCCTCTCTTAGGGAGGCTGATATCTCCTTAATTTTAAAGAAGGGGAAAGACCCTGAAAAATGTGCCTCATACAGATCAGTTTAACATTCTGTCAAAGGTGCTGGCCCTGTGGTTGGGAAAGCTATTGCCCAATATTATAAAAGAAGGTCAGTTAGGTTTTATCAAAGGTTGTAGCTTCCCCAACAATATCAGGAGGGTACTGAACATAGTGCAAGTATGCCAGCAAAGATTGATCCCGGGTTTGGTGGTCTCCCTAGATGTGGAAAAAGCATTTGACTGGGTAGAATGGCTGTATCTGTTTGGGGTCCTAGAGTGCTTTGGTCTGGGGAGAGCCTTTGCTAGATGGGCGGTTGTGTTGTATAATGATCATAAGGCAGCAGTCATCACAAACTGCACTAAGTCAGATAACTTTAGTATTGGGAGAGGTAGCTGCCAGGGATGTCCTCTCTCACCGCTGTTATTTACCTTGGTAATTGAGCTGTTAGCTGAGGCTATCAGGAAGGATCCTGAAGTAGTGGCAGCAAGGATGGGAATGGGGGAGCATAAGATCGCTCTGGACACTGACAATGTCCTTTTGTTCTTGGCCAATCCAGAGAAATCTGTATCGATTGATAGAAAAAATGAATTTATCTGGCAGTTTTTCAGGTGACGGGATCAACTTTACGAAATCAGAAGTCATGCCGGTGGGGGGATTAGTGGAGGTGCCTGATCTGAACGATGGACTGCAGTTCCCATTGAGATGGTTGTCAGAAAGTTTTTTATATTTGGGAATTTTTAGCACCCTGCCTTCCACCAGCTGTATAAAGCTAACTCTGCACAATTACTGGAGTGGTTAAAACAGGATTTGCAGCAGTGGGAGGGATGCCCGCTATCATGGTTAGGCTGAATAGCCCTCATTAAAATGAATGTTCTTCCTCGCCTGTTGTACCCCATGAGAATGCTCCCATTGTTGCTACTCAGGCAGGTGTTATGGAGGCTCAGTGGTTGGCTCGGGTCTTTTATTTGGTGTCGTCGGCATCCTCTACTTAAAATTAACTAAATTGCAGCTCTCGCAGGGTGAAGGAGGTGGGTGGGGGGGGGGGGGGGGGTGGAGAGGGGGGTTGGTGTGGTGGATCTTCGGACTTGAAGAGGTATCAAATAAGTGCCTTGTTAGCATATATGGGTGACTGGGTATGGGGGAATTCAGAGTTGATTTGGAGCCTCACAGTCAAGATGTCCCCTAGTTAATCTATTACTCATGGATAAGATGAAATCCGTGACTGAGCAATGTAAGAGCCCAGTCATTTTAAATACAGTGACAGCTTGGACGATGATGAGGCAAGTTGAGAGCAATTGGCTTAAGACCTCACCGTATACTCCATTCGTGGGAGCTCCAGGATTTAAACCTGGGGCAATGGACGCTGGCTTTAAGGTATGGGAGCATTAGGGAATCTCTTGTTGGGGAGATTTATTTAAGGGGGAGGTCTTGATGTCATTTAGCCAGAAATATGGATTGTCTAATAGAGACCTTTTCTGGTACTTTCAGATCAGGGATTATATACAGAAGAGGACCACACTCCTGGCTCAGCCTTACAAGTCAGACGTGGGGAAAAGAACGCTCCAGTGCATGGGTGCTCTTTCAGTTAGTACTCTGTATCATTTACAGAAAGGATGTGCCTTACGACATGTGGAGAGACTTGGTGGGATTTGGAATCGGGAAGTAGGAGAGTGTATTTCATTGAAAACATAGGAAATTATATGGGAAAAGCAAAGAAAGTCTCAATATGTAACTCCATGCAATTGAAGATTTTACACAGGGCTCATATGGCGCCAGAGAGGTTAGCTAAGTTCAAGACAGGAGCATCTCCAGCACGTGCCAAATGTAAAATTAGTATCGGCACTCTTACTCACTGCTTTTGGTCATGTTACAAGATTGGGAGATACTGGAATGGCCTAGTAAGGGAGCCGAAGGAAATCCAGGGAATTGAAGTCAAAGTGGATCCAATATTTATTCTTCTGGGATTGCCAAACTTGATCTCTCTGGGGGAACACGGGAAGAGACTGTAACTTTCTTATCCACTGTGCAGGGAAGAACTTTTTAATGAATTGGACATCAGAAAAACGCCCAGGTCTTCTGGGATGGTGCAGGCTGGTGATGGAGCATCTCTCCCAAAACTAACTTACAAATATGCTGCACCACAAAACAGAGCAGTTTTATAAGACATGGCGGCCCTTTCTAAATTATGTAAATGCAGACTTGTCGGCAATATTAACCAGGGCCGTGGTATAGCTGTGGGAATTGGATTGGGTGGCCTGTGGGACCCTGGGAGGGGGAAGCTGGGAAAATGCCGGTACGATGTTTGGTGCTCCTAGCGGTGGGAGCTTCAGTGGAGTGTGGTGAGTGAAATAGAATAAAGTAATGTGATTTAATTTAATTTGAACTTAACTTAATTTAACTTTTATTTAATTTGATTGTAGTTTAGTTTCAGTTAAGTAGATACTTTTGTTCTGGTAGAATAGTAGGTAGTTCATTATTGATAATATTGTAATACGACACTGTTGTACTCCCTCTATCTTTTTGCATTCTGTTTTTTTTTAATATATATAGTTGCTTTTGTAAAAGATTTGAAGAAGGTTTTAATAAAAATATTTATTAAAAAATGCTCAGACAACCAGTACAGGCACAATGGGCTGAATGCCTCCCTTCTGTGCTGTAACCCTCTGTGGATCTGTGAACAGTGTTGGGCTAGGAGCTACAAAGATCTCCTTTTGATATTTACCCTTCTTTTTCCAATATCAACAAACTACTGAACACACATTAATGGATAAGAAATATATATACGGAATACCTACATAGATATACATAGAAGCAAAACAGTATTTCCTTGGCATTCTAAGATAAAAATAGATCATTGAATGTGAAGAATCTATTTCCATCTGCACTTGTCAGACTGTGCATTTTAAGTCATGGTGCACAAATATCAATGATGGACACCGAGGGGATCAGGTGCTAATAAGTGTTTTTATTTATTCAAGGCCTGTATATTTTTATAATCTGCACCCTGCATGCTGATTTATCCATTATGCACTTTGTAGCGCAATAGATGTGGATGAACTGATGCTGAGAAGACTTAAGTTACCAACGTTGATATTGCTGATACCATAACAATGCTGTGCCATCCCACCCTTTACAATTCAGCACATGTTGCAAAGGCATGACACTTGGTTATTGCAAGCTCTGCATTTTTCAGATTTCAAAAAAAAAACTCTTTTTGCTTTAAAACATGCTTTGTTTTCCCTCTGAAAGCAAACAGTGATATAGCTCTTGAAGGGTTACAATTCAAAAAGAGATTAAGTTATTCCATGTTGTTAAAACAAAGTATAATTATTTTAGGCTAGTCACAGGACATGACAAATGATGTGCACATGGAACCAGTTTTGATTATCCAGATGCATAGAAAACAGACAGAGATTAATATCAATTTGCCATTCTACTCTGTCATTTGTTATACTGAAGGAGGCAGAGATGCAGCTATCCATCTGGCTCTTTCTGCTGGTATAGAGCACATCTATATTTAGATGTGTACAGTAATTAAAAATCAGTTACATTTGACACATTTTAATCTTGTGCTGGAACCATTTCATCACTATTTCCACTTCAGCAGAATATGAGAGTCACTAACCATTGTAGGTATATGCTTATTGGATATGCTGAGTGGTAGTTTGTGTGGCTGGATGCCAATCTGGAAGCGGTCCATTTTTGTTAATAGACATGTTTACCTTAATTCTCATCACCTCAATTTAGCGCTCTGCATTTCAATGAAGAAAGAGGTTGCTTTCAGTTGACTAATGAAAACTAATATAGTTTAATACTTTAATCTGTTACTATACTATCTTAACTTTAAAAAGTGAAGGTTAGTATTTATTGGAAAATGCATTTCCCAAATGTTGCAAACCATATGTTGCTTTATTTTGCCAAAATCCAATTTCAAGAACTACTTCAAATTCTTTCAGTGCCATGTGACTTTTATCTTCTTCATTCTTTGGATTCAATCTGAGTAAGGTGCCGTTTCAGTGCCTTGGTGTTCAAATACTTTGCATTCTTGCAATAATATTTTGATCTGTTTATTTATAAAATTTTGTAATAATTTGTACTTTGCTTTCCATCCCTTCCACTGGTACAAACGCCACCCCTCACATCTTACTCAGACCCGTCTAATTTTGAGATAATTATGGGGCTGAATGGTGTTAATTACATTTTTTTACAAAATTGTTATCCCAACAAATGAAGAAAAATCAATGGCCTTAATCAAACTAGGTCTTGATTTGTTCAAACAGCACCAACTGAGAATAGAAGTGCACAGGTACCTATCCAAACCCGACTGCGGGCTTTTTACTTTATTATTAGCTGGACTAACAGAGACTTTACTTCACTAATTGCCTGTAAAGAAGTGTAAGTGTTCCAGGCATGTCAGCCTGGCCAGGCAAAGAATTTAAAGCTTCTGGTGTGAATTACAGGTGGATGTAATTCAGAATGTGTCATCACCCATATCTGTGTTCACTCTTTGGCCTTAAAGCAGTGAATCTAGCTTAACTGGCTGCTTCTCACACGACTGAACACTGAATTAGAACAGCTCCAATCCCTAGTGTTGTCAGGGACAGGAATATGAAAGTTCCAAATGCACTTCACTGGTCGATGCAAGGGTGAATTCGAATGGTGCATAATTAGTGTTGGCACCCATGTCTCAGGGGAAACTTGAGCCTTGTTCTCAATGTCCACTGTTAGTGCATGCAGGCTGAGGCAGAAGAACAGGCCACTCACGTTCCTTGTGCACAGTCATTGATTTTTAATTCACTTATGGGATGTGGGCATTGCTGGTCCACCAGCATTTTCTATTGCCTCTTCTTAGTTGCCCTTGTGAATGTGGTGGTGAGCTGCCTTCATGAACCACGGCTGTCCACATGCTGTATGATGTCCCATAATGCCCTTAGGGAGGGAATTTGTTGTTATGAAAGCTGAGGTTGGGGGAATGTGAGCGAGATGTGGAAGTTGGATTCATTATTGTTACTGTGAACAGCCATTTGTTACAGTGAAGAGTGACTGTGCTGTAGTTAGCTTGGTTTTCACCGTAATTATTTAGTCACAGTCAATATCAGAAGAATAGAACCTTGTCAATCCTTAATGACCTTGTTAGACAGCATGGAATTCACATGAATAAATTGGCATATATATGGTTGATCCAACCTTTTCCAGAGGTTGAACAGTTGATATTGGTTAAATGTTCTTAACTGTGGTATAATTGTAGCTCAGTTACCCAAAGTTATGTTTGTAGAGTTTTATTATTACAGATTTTGACCTTGTAGTATTGTGGCTATCCAATATACTCTGAAATTGTTTGATTTATATTAGGAAGACCAGGCCAACTATCCCTGGGCTAAATTGCTGATTGACCCCAGGCTATCAGTTAAGTAACAGCAAATGTCAAATGAATTCCATTGGTAACAAGTAAAGTGGAGGTTGAATGTAGTGATGGGCAGGTACTCATGTCATTCTGAATCCATTTTGTCATTTTTAAAAATACCTTCGACAGTGACAACACAACCTGAACTGTTCAAAGCTATACCAAGTTTTTTTTTTCTGAAATGTAGACACAAACTCAAACGTGAAGCCAACAAAACCAATCGGACTTACCCAATGGAGTTAGCAAAAACAGAAAATCTTGGAAACATTCATCGGATCTGACGAAAACACTGTTCCTGGGTGGAATTTAATACCCTGTTGCCTCCCCATCTCTACTTTTGACTTGAGTCCATGGCCAGAAGGATGTGAATGCCCATCCTGCCCTGCTACCAACTGAGACTCCGATTGTGGAAAATGAAGGGCTTTTGCCCGAAACGTCGATTTCGCTGCTCGTTAGATGCTGCCTAAACTGCTGTGCTCTTCCAGCACCACTAATCCAGAATTGTGGAAAATTATTGCCTACCTTAGGGGCATCATCCTGCTATCTGCTAGTGTTTATTTATTTATTTATTTAGTTTTAGTGCCCCCAAACTGAGGAGACTCTGAATCTCCTGGTCATTTTTTTAAACTTCATTTTCTTTCTTTACCCCCACACTACCACCTAACTGTGGTAATGCTTATATTTTCCCCAGCATCCATGTTGTGCGTGTGCAGGTGTGAGACACAGTGAAAAACAACAAGTGTCTGCCAATATTTATTCAGCATTGGGTATGGGGTACTCCCTAAGGGGACTGCAAGAGGCAATCCACTTTGGGTTTGCTTATGGTCTTCCAGGGTGTTTCTTGTTCAAAGGCACTCAGTGGTCGATCGAAAGAACCTGGTATTGAGAAGGGAGTGCCCACTGGGATCCACATCCCCTACTCTACATTAAATTCTGTGGAATGGTGCTTGGAAAAGTGCTTTTTCGAGTGAGATGCATGACAGCTGGTCCACCTTTGCCCATGTTGACTTTACAATTGCCACCTTTTGTTCTTCACCTCATTAATAATAATACAAACGGCCTCCATGGCACTGTGTCATGGAATTGTGCAGCAGGAGAGGCTGAAGTGCTCACTGCTGCTGGGACTTTGCAATGTTCATGCACTGGCCTTAGCTGTGTGCCATTTCATGCACTGAGAGCCAGTTACTGGCCTTCTCTCAGTGGTATTCCAGCATTAACACTGAGGAAATGGCTCCGAAAGCAAGTGAGATACCTGCTTTACAGACAGGCACTTTGAGATGTTGGTGAAGGTCTGGTGGAGAAGAGGACAAGTCTTCATTGTCCTGACAGCCAAAGGAATCTGTGGCACCAGGCTCACAGAGGCTGAACTGAGATAATCTTCTGGGGCCAGGGTTAACAGGAAGATTGTCTTCAGTGCTCTGTAAAGGTAAGTGCCATAATTTTCTCTTCACTACCCCAAACTCACTGGACTGCCACTCACTCAAACTCTGCCACTGCACATGCCTCTCACCAAACCTCATGGGCTACAGCTCTAGTTATTGGATACAATGTCTGCTGAACAGCTCTCACCCATCTCATTTTTCCATACTATGAACCCTTTGGGTCATCTGCATTTCCCACCTACTCACTGGGGACACTCCATTAAGTGTCCTGCACCTGCCAGTGACTGCTCTTTCATTCCCTTTCATCATACTCAATCTCTCTCTTTGTTTCAATCCTTGGATTGATATCTGAAAAGCTCTCCATCTGACCTATCTATAATCCCCTGACTGACTGCAGTGACTTGCAGGGCTGACTGTTCCAATCCCCCGAACACAAGAATCCAAATCCCTGGATGCTTGTTTGTCCATAAACTTGACAGATTGTGGCCAATCCCTTGGACCAGAATTGACCCAGCTCCTTGACTGGCTGTGACCTTACCCTTTGTCTGAGCATAAGCTCTGATGATCCATGAAAGACTGGTCCCCTTTGAGTTTAAGACATAGCCATTTGGTTGAAATAGATGCATTGTGTTTGCCTCGTATGCTGCTCGTGTATGTTGTAGGTTTGACAACTGACAATGCCATAATGCTATGCAGCAACATGCCCACCACCTTGACTGTTCAGTGCTCCAAACCATGACAAGCTATCTGTCTCTCCCTTACCTCTAAAGAGATTGGCAATCAACAGAGGCTGGCAGCATCAGTTAGCACAGAAGAGCCATAGTAGTCGGTTAACTCCATGTAGCAAAGTAAGTGAGCACCAGGAATAAAAAGTAAGCTCTAACCCATCTTGCGTAGGTGCATGTGTGCATGCAGGCAAAGTGACCTGGCAGAAGCATGTTATAAATTGTAAAGAAGCACGTTCAAGTTATAGATGTCCCTAAAGTTAAGTGCTGAAAGATTCTAGTGGTGTATGATGTGGCTTAAAAGCAGCTTTGATGATGTGGTGAGGCTGGTGATTTAGCAATGTGTGGATGAAGGATGGAAGAGGAGCATCCAGGAGTGTTCTGATGAAGACAGAGTTGCCTGAAGGCCCACCAGAGAAGCAAGTGATGAGCTGATGCCAACAGATAATCTCTCTGACTTTCATGTCAGGAAATGGCACAATCTTGTTTCTCAGATAAGGAGAGAATTGAGAGCTGCACAGATAGGAGAAGAATTTAACTCATAACAAGATGCAAATGCATGGAATTAAAGTAATCGCTGTTGATTGGCAACATTCTAAACTTACACTTTAAACCTTAAGGGGAAAATCAGAAACCTTTTCCTGATGCGAGAATCTGATTTTTTTTTCATTTACCCATTGCTCCCCCTGCTTAAGGGAATGGAAAATACTTTTCATTTCTGCCTTCACAGATTCTTCCAGACCTGTTGACTATTTCCAGGATTTTTCTTTCTTTATTTCAAATGTATGGCATCCACAGTATTTCACTTTTGATGTTAGGGTGCATTAGGTGTATGACGACAGATGGAGTGCTAATCAATTTTGTTTCATCCCAGTAATGCTGTTCTGTGGGAATGCAGCCTGAATGTGGAATCAGCATCTGATCCAATACTGGAGTAAATTGGAATAAAATACCTTCATAGGAAGGCATTTTATTCGGTTTTGCTTTAGCATATCCAACTGAACCTGTGTTACCCAAAGATTAGCAGCAATTTGTACTCAAAACTGACATTGCAGTCATATTAATGCACACTCAGTTGATTCTTACTATTTGAATCCTGTTAAAGAGGTGAGTGTTTAACACTCCATTAAAAATTACCAATCACCAGAGAAAGATATCTGCAACTCAGTTTAATCAAAACCTTTCACAATTATTGCTACTGTATTACATTAAAAGATAATGAAGAAACAGCCTACAGTAAGAAATGATTTATGTGCAGGTGACAGGATCTTGAACAACTTATGCATTTTTCATTATCAAACTGATTTCTGTATTAGTTTTAGTATTAGTTTGTTCCCAGATTCTCAACTTGCTTTGAGTTCATCTTAAAACTATAAATCATATGCAGATCAATCTGCATATAACTTGTACATCTTGTGATCTGAAACGTGGAAAAGCAGACAGCAAATAAAGGGATGAGTTCAATTTCTCCATCTTCTGTGTAGAGAAATGGTGCTTGTATTTTAAAAACAAGGTATTGTTATACTGAAGTGTAGGCGTGTTAAAACAAGGTTTGTACCAAACAGGTTCAGGTCTGTGTAATGATTCTTCACTAATTGTTCAATTCAAAGTTTGTGGCCAAGGATTATTTGTACGTGACTGGAGGAGAGTACATTCATTCATCTGAGATTTGACAGTAACATCACTCAGCATGAGAAACTGCCTTATTATCACTGACTGTTACGTTATGTTGTATTGGTAGGGGGTAGAAAGGTAATAATGTAATGACCAATTACTGTCTGCAATGTAGCAAATAATATTTTTTAGCTACAGGTAAGCAATAGCTAATGACTGTGGTGTCAAGCTGTAAGGTCCAGTCTGTTGTTTTTCTGATGGCTGTTAAATGTCAGACATGTAAATTTGCCGGAAGCATTTGGACAGATGCCCGACTGATGGCCCAGTTAAAGGGGAGTGTGCCTTGTCGTGTAAGGTGTGCTGGTAGCCAGTGGAATCCTATAACTGTCTGGAAACCCAGTCGGTGAGTAGATAATCTCTTCTACCCTGTTCTTTTGACAATCCCAAGATTGTGAAAGGAAATAATCTATCCAGATGCTCCATCGTTAAAATGGGATAATCTAAGATAGCTAACTTCTGATAGCTAACTTCATTGTTGGGGTTCATGTTCTTTACAGCTGACACCAAATTGAAACCTAACTATCGTGGCATTTTGAGGCAAAGGTGATCACTTTTAGCATTGCAGCAGATAAGAGGCAGCCACCCTGCCACAGGTCTGAAGTCACATATACACTTGACTGGGTAAAGACAGCAGAATTCCTTCCTTTAAAGGACCAGGTGTTTTTCTTCTAATGACAACTGATGTTTATTTCATAGATGTCATGGCTTGGAACTAGTTTTTTAATTAATTGAATTTAAATTCCACCAGCTCAATTGGGAGCTAAAGAGCATTAGTGTGGATCTCTGGATTACTATTTCTAATGATGTTACCTCCATGGCACTGTCTTTCTCTGTCTCTGATAATGTGGTTCTGTCATTCTGATCGGCAATTGGTTTTGGCATCTGGTTAATAAAAAGGACCAGCTGGGATACCAATCACTAGAATCTAATATCCCAATTATTGAGAGAATGAGTCAATGCCTTTGTTTCTGTGATGTGATTGGTAAAAGAGACTGTGTATGACAGTGTACCATACATCCCTCTTCACTACCACATTTCCTAATTAAAACTTTGAACAAGTTTTGAGTCATCTCTCATGGTATCTCTTCCTTTGTTTCAGTATCTATTCTTGCCAAATTGTGCATCTATGAAGTACTTTAAGGGTCCTGTTCTGTGCAAAAGGTGCTAAATAAATGCAAGTTGCTGTGTTAGTGACACAAGAGAGGTTGATTCACATAAGATGTGGATTTTCCATGAACACAGCTCTGTTTATGGTTCAATGTTTAACATTTTTACCTTTTTAAGGTTTGGGCGGTCTCAGGTCTATAAGCTATTTTGACTTCAGCACTTTCTAAATCAGTAACCAAGCTGTAATAAATCAAAGGAATTTCCCCTGCTACCCGAAAGGAGAATGTTCCTATGAAAGCTTTCATAAACCGAAATGGTGTAAAGCGAAGAAGCAATTACCATTAGATGATTAGATTCTCAGGCCCTTCAGCCCAACAAGTCCACACTAACCCTCCAAAGAGTAACCCACCCTGACCCATTTCCCTCTGACTAATGCACCTAACACTATGGGCAATTTAATATGGTCATTTCACCTGACCTGCACATCTTTGGACTATGTGAGGAAACCGGAGCACCCGGAGGAAACCCACGCAGACACGGGGAGAATGTGCAAACTCTAATTAATTTATATTGTGCCTTTTCTTGTAAAAGTGAAAATCCTCTTTGGAATTCTTTTGGTTAGCAAAAACAGGTACTAACGTACATCTTCCGTAAAAGCGAAGTGGCGAAAACTGAACTTTCAAAAAGCAGCAAATACCTGTATACAATAGTTCAGAGATATAATGCCAATTTATCAGAGTTTCAGGTAAAGCAAGGAAGGTTGTGAAGTGAGGTAAACAAAGTTGAGGAAGTAAATATCACCAAAATTAACACATAGACACAATATGTAAGATAAAAATTAAAGCAGGCTTGTGAAATCTCACACATCAGGGAAATTTGAGGCACACTCATATCCAATTAATGTTTTTGAACTTAGAGATCTGGGAATTATAGACTTAACATTTGTGATCTTGGACATTGAGGAGCTACGATCAGCAAAATAAATGAACAGCTATTGTGTCCCAAATTAGAAGTTGTCATTTGGAACTCATGTAGTGTTCTCATTAGTCATTTCTGGTTCTGAGCACCAGGGAAGCAGCCAAACCTTGAAAGTGGTCTTTGAAAGACTCCAGAGTTATTGCATGAGGCAAGTGAGTCACAAGTAGCAGATTAAAACTTCAGACCTTGTGATCGTGTAACATGGTTTCCCACCCACTGTGGTTGACAAAGCCCTGTCATCGAGCTTCCACCCTTGCCCCTTCCCATCATTTAAGACCATAAGAAATAGGAGTGGAAGTAAGGCCTTTTGGGCCATCGAGACCACTCCGCCATTCAATCATGGCTAATGGACATTTCAACTCCACTTACCCACACTCTCCCCATATCCCTTAATTCCTTGCGAGATTAAGAATTTATCCATCTCTGCCTTGAAGACATTTAACGTCCTGGCCTCCACTGTGCTCCATGGCAGTGAATTGCACAGGCCCACCACTCTTTGACTGAAGAAATGTCTCCTCATTTCCATGTTAAATTGACTCCCACTAATTCTAAGGCTGTGCCCATGGGTCCATGGAAACAATTTCCCAGCATCCAACCTTTCTAAGCCATGCATTATCTTGTAAGTTTTTATTAGATCTCCCCTCAAATCTTCTGAACTCTAATGAATACAATCCCAAGATCCTCAGCCATTCATCATATGTTAGGCCTACCATTCTAAGGATCATCTGTGTGAATCTCTGCTGGACATGCTCCAGTGCCAGTCTATCCTTCCTGAGGTGTGGGGCCAAAACTGGACACAGCATGTTGGGTTTACAACGATGTGATTATGTTCTCTTTGTCCTCCCTTTCATCCCCCCAGAATCTGCATTCAAAGGACCATTTCCACGATTTCAGACAACACCAACAGAATGCCACCACCAAACACTTCTTGCCCCTCACTCCCCTGTCTGTATTTCACAGGGATCATTCCCTCTGGGACACCCTAGTCCATTTCACAAACACCAACACCATCCCTCTCCCCATGTAACCACGGAAGGTGCAATACCTGCCTCTTCACTTCCTCCCTGGTCACCATCCAAGAGCCTAAACTGTCTTTCCAGGTGAAGTAGCATTTCAACTGTCTCCTCCAATCTTGTTTGTTGAATTTGCTGCACCCAATGTGGCCCAATCTACATTGGAGAAACCAAACGTGGACTGGGTAACTGCTTTGCGTAACAGCTCTGGTCTGTGCACATGCAGGGCCCTGACCTTTCTGTAGCCGGTCATTTTAACCCAGTGTCTTGCTCACATGCCCACTTGTCTGTCATCTGCATGCTGTAGTTGTCCACTGAGTCACAGTGCAAACTGGAGGAACAGCGTCTTTTTTTCAGGCTAAGCATTTCACACCCTTCTGCACTTAATATTGAGTTCAACACCTTTATATTGTGAACTACTTCTTCTCCTTTTAGCTTGTTATTATGTCCTCCCTTAGTCCCATTTCACTTATTGTCCTTTCAAGTCTGGCAGTTAAACACACCATTGTTCTGCCACTCTCACATTCCAATCACTTAATCTGAGCTATCAACATCTTTTCTCCATCAGCACCCTACACCCACTTCCCATACACAACCTCATCCCAAAATATTACATAAATGCTGTACTCTCCACACTTCACTTCAACTCTTGGACTCGGAACATTAGCTTGCTCTCTCTTCGTGGATGCTGCCCGACCCATTAAGATCTCCAGCATTGGTTGTTAGTACAGATACTAGCATCTGCGGTAATTTGCTCCAGCAATTAAGAAAGACTGTTTAGATGCTTTTATTTCTGCAGAATAAATTGTTTTAAAACATGGTAAAAGTTAGACATGCAGGAGGCTGGGAGAACCTTAGAAGCCAGGCAGCATCAGGAAGTGGAGAAGTCAATGTTTCAGATGTAACTCTTCTCCAGGACTGGGGTGGGTGTAAGAACAGAGAACATAGAACAATACAGCGCAGAACAGGCCCTTCGGCCCTCGATGTTGCGCTGACTTGTCAACTAATCTAAGCCCATCTCCCTACACGATCACATCATCATCCACATGCTTATTCAAGCACTCTTTAAATGCCCCTAATGTGGCTGTGTTAACTACATTGGCAGGCAGAGCATTCTACGCCCTTACCACTCTGAGTAAAGAACATGTCTCTGACATCCGTCTTATATCTATCACCCCTCAATTTGCAGCTATGCCCCCTCATACTGTTGTGCAGCTCTGGTTGTCCCATTACAGGAAGGATGTGGAAGCATTGGAATAGATGCAGAGAGTTTTACCAAGATGTTGCCTAGTCTGGAGGGAAGGTCTAATGATCAATCTCCTCGTAAGTGGAGCTGCAGATAAAGGGGGAGGTGGGGCAGAGTGGTGAGGTGGGGATAGGTGAACACAGGTAGAGGGTACTACCTGATTGGTCAATGGGAGGAACTAATCTGGTTAGTGGCTGCGAGGAATGGTTGATGAGAGGAATGGATGGGAAGGGGAGGGGCTGGGGAGGGAGTCGGCGGATAGGAAGGGAGATTATTTGAAACTCAATGTTGAGTCCTCCAGGCTGTAGGCTGCCTAGGCGGATGATGAGGTGTTCTTCCTCCAATCTGCGGTGTGTGGTTCATTGTGGCAATGGAGGAAGCCAACGATGGTCATGTTGGGAAAGGAGTGGAACAGGGAATGAGAATGGATAGTGACTGGGAAGTCACCGAGATGCTTGGTGAGATCCTTGAGATTACATTTGGTCTCCCTGATGTAGAGAAGACCACATTGGGATCATCGGAAACAGCCTGGCTTGCTGCGTTCTTCCAGCCTCCTCTTTGTCTATCGTGGATTCCAGCATCTGCCATTTTTTTATCCCTAAAACATGGTAAAAGGTAAAATCAGGATCAATGCAGATTTTCTCTCAAGAAGTTATTACTATCTAGACTGATTCTGGAATGTAATATTTGAAAGGATAATCAAAAGAAAACTTGTGCAATTAGTCACAAAGCAATTGACATCGAAGTGGGAAGGTGGGGAGATGGAGAGGATGAGGCTTGTAGGTCTTCATGGAAACAGAAACAGAAACAAGAGGACTGTCAGAAGCAATTTTTAAACCAATAACTCATCATGCTTTCTGATTGAGATTGCCAATTAATATCAAATAAATGGGGTAGAAACTGGATTAAGATGGCCCCAAATTCATTTTGCATGAGATCTTTACAACAGAGGACAGATGCATCCCAGAAAGTAAAATGTAGCATCTAATGTACTCTCAATTTAATCTCATTTTTGATGTAATGTTTCCTCCCTCTTTCTGGAATGATGGTTTGATTACTATTCTAAGGACTAGACTTTGGACTTAAGCATTGTACTCAGTATAGATACAGAGAAGCATTGTAACAGTGACCCTCTCAATTCAATAAAATGGCAGTGAGGAACAATGACATTGCCTTATTACCTCTTGCAAATTACTTTGGCTATTGATAATATAAAAAATGATTATGAACAAAGTGTGGAAAAGTGCATAAGTAGAAAAATACTGTACTTTCTGTTTTAATGACACAGTTATGTATAAACGCCTCTTTAGATGAGATTTCATGTCACTTTTAAAATTAAAATTATGCTGAATAAAATGTTAAGAAAAACCTGTTGTAGTCTTTGTAAAGCGTGTTACAGGTCATTAAAGTATAATTAAAATTATTATAGAAGAAGCAGCATAATTTCACATCAAAGTGCATGATGAAGACAAACTGAAAATATAATCCTTATTTTACTTTGTTTCTTCCAGCAGCATCACTTTTAATCACCAGCAACCATAATTATTTATTTCTTTCGGCTTTTTTTAGACCTAGCAGAAACAGTTTAATTCTCTGCTCATTCTTAATTAGGGTGACCTTCCTTTTTGATCGAAATGAGGAGTGATGGTGATTGGCTTTGGCGTGCTATCAGAGAGTGGGTGGAAGGTGGGTGGACTCACACAGTTTGTTGTCTGCTACATACTTTTAATGAGGTTTGTTCACAGTTAAAAGTTTGTTGTAAACTTGTGGAATGAAATTGCTTTTGATTTTCAGCCACAGCAGACATAATTTCTGTGACAAATCCTCAAAAGAATAAATAAAAATGCACAGGCACAAAAGGTCTATCAGGAAAGACTGAACAGAAATCTTCTCCGTAGAAAAGCCGAGTCTGTAGAGAGATAAGATGGCACGGTGGCTCAGTGGTTAGCACTGCTGCCTCACAATGCCAGGGACCTGGGTTTGATTCCACCCTCTGGCAACTGTCTGTGTGGAATTTGCACAATTTCCATGTGTTTGCGTTGGTTTCCTCAGCATGCTCCAGTTTCCTTCCACAGTCCAAAGATGTGCAAGTTAGGTGGCTATACTAAATTGCCCATAGTGTCCAGGGATGTGCGGCCTAGATGGGTTAGCCATGGGAAATGCAAAGTTACAGGGAGAGGGTAGGGGGCTGGGTCTGGGTGGGATGCTCTTTGGAGGATCAATGTGGACTTAATGGGCTGAATGTCCTGCTTCCACATTGTAGGAATTCTACGACTGGTGATGTAAGGGAGGTTTATAAAATTATGTTGGAATTTCATAGGGTAGAGATAGAGAACACATGAAATGGGAAGAAGCAAACCATTTGTAGGTGCTTGAGCCTCGTCCATTGTTCAGCATTCTTGTGGTTGACACTGGGCTTCAACTGCCATCTCTCATCTGTTCCCCATATCCCTTGATTCCTTGAGATCAAACACTTCAACCTCAACACTCAACGAGGAGATCAGTGACAGATGGAATTTAACCCAGAACAGTGTCAGGTGATGCACTTTAGAAAGAAGTATTTAAAAAAAGTGAGTACTCTATGAATGGTAGGACACAATGAAGCTCAGAAGAACGGAGGGATCTTGGGGTACTGGTCCATAGATCCCTGAAGATGGCAGGACAGGTTAAGAAAGCATAGAGGACACTTGCCTGTAGCAATCATGGCATAGAGCAATGATGTTCTGTTGGAGCTGGAAAAAATCTTCAGTTAGGCCACGGCTGGAGCACTGTGTGCAGTTCTGGTTACTGCACTGCAGGAAGGATGTGATTGCACTGGAGGGGATGCAGAGGAAATTCACCAGAATGTTGTCTGGGTTGGAGCATTTTAGTTAGGGTGGATAGCAATAACAGCAGTGTGTACTATCTTCAAGATGAATTTGATTAGATTAGATTAGATTAGATTACTTACAGTGTGGAAACAGGCCTTTCGGCCCAACAAGTCCACACCGACCCAAAGCGCAATTGCAGAATTGCAGAAAATTCTCCAAAGATCCTGAGACAGCATTTTCCAGACCCACAACCATGTCCATCATGAGAACACCATCACCTCCATGTCCCTCCAAACCACTCATCATCCTGATTTGGGAATATATCGCCACTCCTTCACTGTTGCCGGGTCAAAATGGATTAATTGTTCATCCAGTAACTTTGCTTCACTCATAAATCCCATACTCAGAAGCTGTCACATTGTGAAACTTGAGGATCAAGACACAAGGAGAAACGTGGAAGATCGTTTCATCCATTAAGGTCATCCTTGCTCAGAAAGAGCCCTCTGTTAGGGCTTTGTGGGCCAACTCACAGCACATGGACTGCAGCGGTTCAAGAAGGCAGCTCACCATCACCGTCTCAAGGGCAATTAGGGATAGGAATTAAATGTGGGCCCAGCCAGTGACACCCACATCCCATGTCCCATGAATGAATTAAACAAAAGTAGTTGAAGGGTCAATAACAAAAGGGCATAATTTTTAAGTCGAGAGTGTGGTGCTGGCAAAGCCCAGCAGGTCAAGGAGCATCCGAGGAGCAGGAAAGTCAATGTTTCAGGCATGAGCCCTTAATCAGGAATGAAGCATGTGGATCGGGGCTGAGAGATAAATGGGAGGGGGTGGGGTTTGGGTGAAGCTAGCTGAGAAAGCATAGGTGGATGAAGGTGTGGGAGAAGGGGATAGGTCAGAAGGGGGAGTGATGGATGAGTCCGGAGGGCGGTGCTGAGTTGGAGGCTTGGGACAGGGATAATATGAGGGGAGAGGAAATGAGGAAGCTGTAGAAATCCACATTTATCCCGTGTGGTTGCAGGTCCCAAGGTAGAATGTGAGGTGTTCCTCCTCCAGACGTCAGGTAGTGATGGTTTGGTGTTGGAGGAGGCCCAGGACCTGCATGTCCTTGACGGAGTGGGAGGAGTTGAAATGTTAGCCAGGGGCGGTGTGTTTGGTTGGTGCAGGTGTCCCAGAGATGTTCTCTAAAACAATCCGCAAGAAGGCGTCTTGTCTCCCCAATGTAGAGGAGACCACACTGGGTGCAACGGATGCAGTAGATGACATTGGTAGAGGTACAGGTAAATTTCTGATGGATGTGGAAGGAACCCTTGGGGCCTTGGATGGAGGTGAGGGAAGTGGTGTGGGCACTGGTTTTGCACTTCCTGCAGTGGCCGGGAAAGGTGCTAATTCCGAATGAAGGGCTTATGCTCGAAACGTTGATTCTCTTGCTCCTCGGATGCTGCCAGATCTGCTGTGTTTTTCTGGCACTACACTCTTGATGCTGATTCCCAGCATCTGCAGTCCTCACTTTATCCTGGAGAATCATCCAGAATGAACATCAGGCGCCAAAACTCTTGTCATTTTTTCCTGCATTATTCCAATGGGCATTTTGAACATGAAATCAAGTTGTGGTATTTTTAATGCTCATGACCTAATGATACAGAGCAAATGCATAGGATAATGTAGGTATGTATTGGGGCCTAGTCATGAGGTTAGGAAATAGTTGAGGCTAGAAAGTGAAAATAGAAGTTTTTCTAATAGTCATTATTGCTGAATATTAAACAATAGATTTCTGTCAGAAAGTCCAGGAAGTAATTACTTGACCAGGCACATCTGGCCCTGGAACAGCGAGTAGAAAGAAAACATAATCACATTTTTGTTGAGCCTTCAACAACTTCAAGACATCCCAAAACATTTTGCAGTAAATCAAGTGCAATCTCTTGTAATTATAGGAATTAAAGCAGCCAATTTACAAGCAGCAAAGTTCCACAAACAGCGATGGAATAAATAATGAGATAATCAGGTTTTCAGATGGCAAAAAGGTGACCAATGAAGTATGATGTGGGAAAGTGTGAGGATATTCATTTTGGTAGTAAGAATAGAAAAGTAGATTTTTTTTGAAAGTCGAGTGCAACTTGTATGATGCTCAATGTTGATGCTCAATGAGCCTTTAATTTATTCATACAAGGAACACAAGAGGCCAGCCTGCAGGCACAGCAAGCAAATAGGAAAGCAAATGGTAGGCTGTCCTTAAATGCAAGATCTGGCGTACAAGAATAAAGAAATATTGCTACCAATGAACAGGGCTTCGGTGAGTCACCTTAAACATTGCATGCAATTTTGGTGTCTATGTTTATGTGTGCTGGACACTGTACAGAGAAGGTTCATTAACTTTGTTCCTGAAATGAGGGGCTTTGCCTATGATGGGAAGCTAAGTAAACTGGAGTTAAGAGGAACAAGATGATCTTGTTGAAATATTCAATACTATTAAGAGATTGAAGGGTAAACAGTGACATGTTGGCTGGATTTTCCCCAACATTGAATACTAGAGCCGGACAGAGTATCAGACAGGATTCTGTTTTGCCCACCTAAGGCAGACTGTCTCTCTCTAAGGTTGTTTGAATAAACACAACGAAAGCCTGCATACTGAGTCTTCCTGTGGTCTATGTTAGTGATTAACTACAGCAATCACTGAAGTGCAGTGGCAATAGTGTGCATCATCTTCATGCTGCACTGCATTAACCTCATCAAGGCTCCTTTGAAAGCATCTTTTTTTCTTTATTCATTCTGGATGAAGGCATCACTGCTTAGGCAGCATTTATTGTCCATCCCTAATTGCCCAGAGGGCAGTTACGAGTCAACCACGTTGCCATGGGTCAGGAGTCACATGTAATGCAGACCAGCTAAGGGTGGTAGTTTCCTTCCCTAAAGGATGTTAGTGAACCAGATGGGTATCCCCACAATTGACAATGGATTCATGGTCATCATGCAAGCCATAATTCCAGATATTCATTGAATTCATATTCCACCATCTGCCATGGCAGCATTCAAACATGGGTCCCCAGAACATTACCTGGGTCTCTGGTTTAACAGTCCAGTGATAATACCACTAGGCCATTACTTCCCCTTCCAAGCCTCTATCACAGAGAAGAGCAGGGAAGTAGATCCATGGCAACAAGTTACAAACCATCCTAATTTGGAAATATATCACTGTTCGTTCATTGTTGCTAGGTCAAAATTCTGGTACTCTGCCCTAAAAACACCATCTAGTTCCTCATTATCTTCTTGAAGTCAACTTGAGTGAAATAAACACTACCTTATTTGGCCTGTTCACATCCTGTGAATACAAAATACATCAACCAAACCCTGTGACTTTGATAACAATTTAAACACAGGATGTTGCATTTAACTGCAGGTGATGCTTAAACTCTGAGATTATGGCAAGACAACATTTGCAGATTTCTTCATTGCTTGCAAGGCCTGTCAGTTTTTGTGATTCTTGTACGTTGTAACTTGATATCCATTCTGCCAAACTTGGGTGATAATGCTTCACTTTTGTCTCAGAGTCTTTCTGAGCAAGGATGACCTTAATGGACGAAACGATCTTCCACATTTCTACTTGTGTCTTGATCCTTCAAGTTTCACAAAGTGACAACTTCTGAGTATGGGATTTATGAGTGAAGCAAAGTAATTGGATGAACAATTAATCCATTTCATGCCTTCAGTTTATGTATACTGTTCAGATATTGCTGCTATGGAATTGATTATATACCTCACAACTGAAACATTGGCTTTAGTGTTCAAATTGATTCTCACAATGTGAAGAAATGATTTCATAAAATCCAGTGTCCACTTTCACCAGACCACCAGTTAGAACACAAATGTGGGAATACAGTGCCTTGAAGTGGAGAATTCAAATTTTAAGTACAATATAGCAGTGAGAATAGCAAATACTTATCTATCTGCTTGAGGCAGTATCCTGAACCATATAATGAATCATTAACTTACATCTGGTGTGATTCCCCACCCCGGAATTACATTGAGAAAAAGCATTGATCTTAAAAGCCAGAAATAAAATTGATGCAGAAATCTAGGGGTGTATTCATTATTACCAGTGTCAGTATTCCAGTATATGGTTTGAATTTGTAAAACTTTTTTATCTATTTACGGGATGTGTGTTTTGATAGCTGAGCATTTATTGCCCATCCCTAATTGCGTTTGAGAAATTGGTGGCCTTTTTGAACTGCTGCAGTCCATTTAGTGTAGATAGACTCATGATACTCTTAGAGAGGGAATTCCAGGATTTTAAAGCAGTGCCACTGAAGTCTACAGAGACCACAAATTTCCAAGTCAAAATGGTGAATGACTTGGAGGGAAACTTGCAGGTGGTGGTAGTTCATATTAATACTGCCTTTGTCCTTCTAGATGGCCATGGGTTTGGGAAGGTCTAAGGAGTCTTGGTGAATGTCTGCAGTGCATCTAGCAGATGGTCCTCACTACTGCCATTAGCATAGTTGGTGGAGGGACTGAATGTTTGTGGATATGGTGCCAATTAAGTCAGCTACTTTGGCCTAGATGGTGTCAAGGGGGCAATGGGGCATGTTCCATCACACTATTGATTGCATCTATAGACAAGTCCTGGGGCTGAGATGACTGACCTCCAACAACTGCAGCCATCAGACTTTTGCTCTTGATTCCCATTGACACCAGTTTTGCTGGGGATGCTTGATGCCACATTCAGCCAAATGTGTCCTTGATGTCAAGGGCAGGCAATCTCATGTCACCTCTGAAATTCAGCTCTTTTATTCATGTATGAGGTGAGTTGGCTCTCACAGAATCAAAATTAACTGTCAGTGGGCAGTTATCTTTGAGCAAGTGCTGCCTGATCAATCTGCTGATGCCCCTTCCATCACATCTGATGATCGAGAGGCAATTGATGAGGCAGTGCATTCTCACAATGTGCTTAGTATGAAGGAACACTGATTCATGAGCAAAGGTGGTGGTTGGGGGAGCGTTGTTGGTGGGGACACAGAAATTAACTGGCGGTTTCCCTTCCAGGGTTTGACCTGGTGCCATCACAATTCATGATGCCCAAAATCAATATTGAAAGCTCTCAGGCAACTCCATGTTCCATTGTGCTACGACCTCCAATGGTGATCATGGTTTCTGGGACATTGTCATTAAGGTATAATTTTCTGACTATGACAATGGTCAGGCTGTTGCTTGAGGAGTGATGTGGTGGGATTCAAAGTGGGTCCCCTAAAACATTACCTCAGTCTCTGGAATACTGATTCAATGACAGTAGCACTGACACTCACAGTTGCAATGCCAACACCTCCCCGTTCCTGGCTTCGTCTCTTGTTCAGAGTGCTGTATATTTGAGTTTAAGGAATATAACAATAGTCAGAATATTTGTTTGGTCTTTGGCATCAGTTGTAAGGGGTTCTACTGCAGACAGCAATGGAGAAGGATGGAGATCAATTGATGAAATGGTCATATCGAGTGAAGTCCTCCATCAGTATCTAGATTAGAGTGGTGCTGGAAAAGCACAGCAGTTCAGGCAGCATCCGAGGAGCAATAAAATCGACGTTTCGGGGAAAAGCCCTTCATCAGGAATAGAAACGTTGATTTTACTGCTCCTCGGATGTTGCCTGAACTGCTGTGCTTTTCTTGCACCACTCTAATCTAGACTCTGGTTTCCAGCATCTGCAGTCATTGTTTTTACCCTGAAGTCTTCCATCATTCCTGCCACACTTTGTAGTGTGTTTGACTCATTGTCAAAGGCATTGAGGACAAAGGCATTAGCAGAGAAATCCAAAACCTTGGGCTCTGTGGTGAAGCAGGAATTAAGCTGGTCAAATGGAAAGAGGTTTTTATTTCTTTAGTTCACTTAGCTTTCCCTTCAGTGACATAATTAGCTAAATTCCTGGTGTGGATAAGTGGGATAGTGGTTATCACATTTGGAGTGTGTGGCACAGTGTGACAGCCTATTGCTGACACTGGCCTTTCCTTTCTCCTCAGGAACTTTTATGATATTTATGCCTGACCTAGTGCGTGTTTCCAATATTTGCTGCTTTTGATGCCAAATTGAACAGTAGACAAAAGGTGGGAATGTTAACGAGTTCAGTAAGTGATAACATTTATTTGTGAGAGAAAAAGGAGGTTGCATAATGGCTCTGATGCTGTTTTGATGTGACAACTTACCGCTGGGGCAAAGGAACAAGTCTCTTTTCACTTGATGCTGCAGAGGAAACAAAGAAATTGTCATCAATCCTCAAGTAATAATTAATGTTATGTAAGAGTTGATCTTTGACTTTTGATCCCCAAATCCTTAATTTTTTTGTGTACTTTGTGCTGGTTTTGGGAATGTGGTTTTGGGAACAGGACAGCTCAGTATTTTTCATAATTGCTCTTTTCCCAGTCAAACATCAAGAATCACTGGTGGATAGTGCTGGACAGCAACTTGATACTGAACTCAGGACTGAGGCCAGCAACAAGCGTCAGAATCAATATTGGTAATGTGGCAGTTCCATTTGACATGGATTTCAAACCATTCAACATATTACTCATGTAAACATCGATACCGTATCTTTTGACTAAATGTTTTGTCTTAACTTTTGCACAAATATATTTGATGGATGAATGCAGTTACAAAGTGGTCAATTTGTCAAAGTATTGGGACACCGATACAGCTTTTGCCAGTGTAAATCTACTTTTATTATGAATCTATTTAAGGATTTATGCTGTTCTTTTTCTTCGCTCTGTTTGTATTTTTGTACTTCTATCTGCATTAATAATAGAATTTGACAACAGAATATGTCCTATGTACATTTTATTTAGTTTGGGATGGATACCTAGAATAGTAATGCAAGCTGAAAGTGGATTTTGATGTAAAATTTGAAAAAGGATGGCAAGTTATTATCCTGAAATTCTACAATGCAAACACAATCATTCAGACACGTCTGCGATTGCAATATAACCATATTCATTAATAATGGTTTATCAATTGCATACACACACTCATATTTTGCTGAATTGATGGGGTGAATTTGTCTATATAGGTAGCAACAGTAAAATGAATGGCAGTTCCTGATCTCTATTTCACTGGCTAATATCCATCCTATGCTAGGAGTTTTGCTGTAATACTACTGCTTAGGCTAGCCTTGCATAATATTATATCTTCATGGCCGACAGATCTCAATGGCAACACAAACAGATATCCATTCCTTAATGGAATGATATCAGTGCTCATGAGTACAAGATCTTATCCTATAAAGGAAAGATAAACTCTGGCTTTTCCTCTGGAAATACCCTTCAACGATGACCCTGGAGGCCATGGTTTTCCTTCAGGTTTCTTCTCACTAAATTGCCCCACCATTAGTTTACACTGCAACATTCAGGTGAGGAGGTGTGAGTTGCTCATCCCCTGAATTTTCAACCTCCTCATTTAACCCTAACAAATGCCCCAAATTATTTCCTCAGCACAAGACTAAAAATTCATACAAATAAATGTGTTGACCTAGTTGACCAGAAACACGAGAAGCAAAGTAGGACGTTTTCTTGAATGATATAAGAAGCACATTATTACCTGCTATCACCAAAAAAAAATTTGAAATGTGATATCAAACATACACAAATATGAAGTTAAAAAGGGATAATGTCTGGTACAAAAGGAAGATGAAAAGAATATGCAATTTAATGTCGTTAAAGTAACTCTGTCACTAGCTCCTCTTGTCCCTGAGCATGTTTCTCCTATGGTTCCTCTGGTGCGAGCACGAAAGCCAACAGAACCCTGAACTCAAGCTGTGTCATGTCCTTCATCGTCATTGCTTTACGATCAGAGAAAACTCTCCCTAATGGTGCTGTGAGAGTGTCTTGATGTCAGGGAGTAAAGTGGCAATTAGTGACGAGTGATAGCCACTGACCCTGCTGTGCATTTTCTATTAATTAACAAAAAGCTCACATTTTAATCCAGTCGGTACAGAGAACAATTTGTAAAGGAGATCGATGCGCTGACAGTCCTTCTTTTGAGAATAATCTCTGCAGAATTTGGTATTGTGTTTATTGGATGTCTCATAAGTAAATGAGAAAACTACAACCTCATTTGCCACAGAATCAAAAAATATTGAACCCTAACAATAATATACAGGGCGACCCCTGCAACCACGGAATCATTTTCTGTGGTTTCACTTACTCACGGTTTGCCACAGCCAGAACATATTATAGGGAACATTCCAGCACCAAGGACCGGGGGCTGCCAGAAAGATACATTTCCCATTTAAGTGAATGGGTTTGTCCTATTCGCCAATTTGGGCTTCTGTGGTAGGTCCTAGAATGTAATCCCTGCGGGTACAGGGGGACTACTGTACAACAAAGAACTGCAGATGCTGGAGATTTGAAACAAGCACAGACACAGATCACTGCAGAAACTCAGCAGGTCTGGCAGCATCAGTCAGAGAGATCTGTGATCGGATAGGAACAGTGTTCGGATTGATAAACACTTTGAGGCTAAGTGCCAAAACCTGAGCCATTTATGGTTTTCACCAGAGTTAATGTTTTGTGGTGCTATGGTGGCTCAGTGGTTAGCATTGCTGCCTCACAGCACCAGGGACCTGGGTTTGATTCCAGCCTCGGGTGACTGTCTGTGTGGCGTTTGCACATTCTCCCCGTGTCTGTGTGGTTTCCTCTGGGTGTTCTAATTTCCTCCCACAATCCAAAGATAAGCAGGTCAGGTGAATTGACTATGCTAAATTGCCAATTGTGCTAACTGCATTAGTCAGGGATACATAAAGGGTATGGGTCTGGATGGGTTACTGTTCGGAGGGTCAGTGTGGACTTATTGGGCCAAAAGGCCTGTTCCCATACTGTAGGGAATATAATGTTTTGAGTCAGACCTGCTGAGTTTCTCAAACAATTTCTGTTTTCCTTTGTTACACATTGCCAGATCTGTTGAGTTTCTCCACCACTTTTCTTGAAAACTGACGATCTGTTCTTATTACTTTTTATTATTTCTAACTTTGAAGAGGTAACAAGTAGATTAGACCAGGGAAACCCAGTGCATGTTATCTATCTCGACTTCCAAAAAGCCTTTGATAAGGTGCCTCACGAGAGGCTGCTGAGTAAGGTGAGGGCCCATGGTGTTCAAGGTGAGCTACTGGCATGGATTGAGGATTGGCTGTCTGACAGAAGGCAGAGAGTTGGGATAAAAGGTTCTTTTTCGGAATGACAGCTGGTGACAAGTGGTATCCTGCAGGTTTAGTGTTGGTGCCGCAGCTGTTCACTTTATATATAAATGATCTGGATGAAGAGACTGGGGGCATTTTGGTGAAGTTCGCCAATGATACAAAGTTAGGTGGCCAGACAGGTAGTTCTGAGGAGGTGGGGAGGCTGCAGAAAGATTTAGACAGTTTGGGAGAATGGTCCAAAAAATGGCTGATGAAATTCAACATGAGCAAATGCGAGGTTTTTCACTTTGGAAAAAAGAATACAGGCATGGGCTATTTTATAAACGTTGAGAAGATTCATAAAGCCAAAGTACAAAGGGATCTAGGAGTTCTAGTCCAGGATTCTCTAAAGGTTGACTTGCAGGTTGAGACTGTGGTTAAGAAAGCAAGTGTAATGTTGTCATTTATCACAAGAGGATTCAATGTAAAAGCAGCGATGTGCTCCTGAGACTTTATAAAGCTCTGGTTAGGCCCCATTTAGAATACTGTATCTAGTTTTGGGCCCCACACCTCAGGAAGGACACACTGGCACTGGAGCATGTCCAGCAGAGATTCACACAGATGATCCCTGGAATGGTAGGTCTAACATACAATGAACAGCTGAGGATCCTGGGATTGTATTCATTAGAACTTATAAGGCTAAGGGGAGATCTAAGGGGAGATATAAGGAGAGATTTGTGGGCGGCACAGTGGCACAGTGGTTAGCACTGCTGCCTCACAGCGCCAGAGACCCGGGTTCAATTCCCACCTCAGGCGACTGACTGTGTGGAGTTTGCACGTTCTCCCCGTGTCTGCGTGGGTTTCCTCCGGGTGCTCCGGTTTCCTCCCACAGTCCAAAGATGTGCAGGTTAGGTGAATTGGCCATGCTAAATTGCCCGTAGTGTTAGGTAAGGGGTAAATGTAGATGTAGGGGTATGGGTGGGTTACGCTTCGGCGGGGCGGTGTGGACTTATTGGGCCGAAGGGCCTGTTTCCATACTGTAAGTAATCTAATAGAAACTTGCAAGATAATGCATGGCTTAGAAAGGGTGGATGCTGGGAATTTGTTTCCGTCAGGCGGGAATACTAGGACTCGTGGGCACAGCTTTAGAATTTAGAACAGGGATCAATTTAGAATGGAAATGAGGAGACATTTCTTCAGCCAGAGAGTGGTGGGCCCATGGAATTCAAAATGTCTTCAAGGCAGAGATTGATAAATTCTTAATCTCGCAAGGAATTAAGGGATATGGGGAGAGTGCGGGTAAGTGGCGTTGAAATGTCCATCAGCCATGATTGAATGGTGGAGTGGACTCGATGGGCTGAATGGCCTTACTTCCACTCATATTTCTTATGGTCTTAACTATGGAATTGTGAGGCTGACACTGCTCACTGAGGCTATGGTTGAACAAACAAGGCACTTATGGTTTTCACCAGAGCAGATATAGTTACAAACTTACCAATTATGGCAGTATTACTGCAAATGCATATTTTTCAAAAAACTCACATTGCATATCCCTCACAACATCTGGTCAGTAGAAATTATAATTCGGTATTTAAATTATGTATTACTTTACCAAAACCAGAAATGACTAGTTTTTAAATATCATATAACAAGTAAGAGTAAACTTTCAAAATTGAAAATGTTATTTAAAATCTGCCCCTTCTCCCTACATTTACTGACCTCCTTTCCTGTTGAAATAAACATCTTTTGTTTTTCCTGTGCAGAAACTCTTTCCAATCTTCCAGTTCACTTTTGAGTAGCAGACTTGATAAAGTTACCAAGTCCGTTGTTATGATCAGTTAGGAATAGTGTTTGGATTGTTAAGCACTATTCATTAAAGTTCAGTTACCTCCCAGACTGGGGACAAGATTGACTGATTCAGATGGAGTTAGACTCACAATAGCTGCAGAAAGTATGGCTCATTTTAAATCACTGCCCTGGCAATATACTGAAAAAATTTTATTTACATGTTGGGATATTGAATTGACATTTGTATCACTGAATTTACACAGCTGTACTCTTTTCACATTTACACAGCTATTCATAAGGAGCAAAGCAAGTCAAGCCAAGGTGTCTTAAGTGTCTTTCAATTCCCCTCTGTTCACTAGAGTTTTTTAACATTAATTCAGTGCATGCTGCAATCATGAGGGTGCAAGGATAATCGAAACTGGGGGCAGGTGCAGTATCTCATTGTTGCTGTGCTGTGCTGGTAGAAAGAGACTGTGTATTTGCAAGCTCCAGCTAAAAGTTATGAGTTCACTCTGGGTCACCCAATGGAGAAAAATGCTCAAAGGAGGCATCTCGTGGGCATGGAGCTGGTAAGGTTTTGTCCTGAAGTTTCTCATTGTGAAGATGCTGCTTTTTGCTAACTGATTGCTATCTGATCTTCCCCCTACATATGCAAATACAAAAGTACACGTAGACATGTTTCCTACTGTCACCATGCTTTTGACTCAAAATTCAGTAATTGTTAATTTGCTAATTCTCATAGTCCAAAGAAATATGTCTGACTGTGATTTGATCATAAATTACAGATTGGATTATCACAGGAATCAAGCAATACCAAATTACCATGCTCTCTCTTGCAGACCATGTGGCAAAGTGAAACTGCTATAAAACAGTCCGTAAATAAAATTTTAAACAAAGCAAAATACTGCTGATGTTGGAAATCAGAAACAAGCACAGCGCTTGTCGGAGAAATGCAGCACATCTGTCTAAATTAAAGCTATTGGCCCAGATATTCCAGTGGCTGGATAGTTAGTGCAGCACTGTAACCTGGAGTTGCGCGTCAGGACCATGCGGAAATCCCAACGCAGCTGAGTCAGAGGGAATTTGAGGGAGGTGATGGCCTAATGGTATTATTGCTGGGAGATTAATCCAGAGTCCCATTTAATGTTGTGGGAACTCTGGATTAATGTTCAAATCCTGTCGTGGCAAATGGTGGAACTTGAATCCATTAAAAGTCTAATGAGGACCACAAATCCATTGCTGATTGTTGGGGGAAGAACCCACCTGGTTCACTAATGCCTCTTAGGGAAGGAAACTGCCTACATGTGACTCCAGACCCATTGCAATGTGCTTGATCTTAACTACCTCTGGGCAATTAGGAATGGACAATAAATGCTGCTGATGTCCTCATCCTGTGAAAAAAATAACAAGAGATTAGATTAGATTCCCTACCCTTTGGCCCAACAAATCTACGTCAACCCTCCAAAGAGTAACCCACCCAGATCCATTCCCCTATCCTATATTTACCCCTGACTAATGCACCCAATGCTATGGGCAATTTAGCATGGCCAATTCACCCGACCTGCACATCTTTTGGATTGTGAGTGGAAAGCGGAGCACCTGGAGGAAACCCACACAGACCGGGGAGACTGTGCAAACTCCACACAGGCAGTCATATGAGGTGGGAATCAAACTCAGGTTCCTGGCACTGTGAGGCAGCAGTGTTAACCACTGAGCCACCATGTCAGACAAGAAATTGCTTAGGAAATTGAAAATTCCAATGGGTAATTACCCTGTGACTAGAATCTTCCAAATAAATCTGTAAAGCTCGTCCCCTGATGTGAATAGTAGGAATTCCTATAAATTAGATAAATTGAATGATGTCTCACTGGATAATATTAACTAAAAGATCAAGTTGATCAACATTTTTTCTCTCGTTGCCACTTTAATTTTCACAGTCATTGTAATGTGGTAGGACCAATGTGGTAATACTTTGAATGCACACACACGCACACACACACACTTGCTCATGCTATCTAATGACATGTATATCCTCAAAATATCCCATTGGCAGCTCACAACCTTTTAAACTGATTATTTATGAATTAATACCAAAAAAAAGGCAATGTACATTCTTTTTATATGCAACTGGAACATGGGTGTTGCTGGATGAACCAGAATTTATTGCTTGTTCCTAGTTGCCCCTTGAGAAGATGGTGGCGAGCTGCCTTCTTGAACCATTGCAGTCCCTTTGATGTGGGTTGACTCACAATGCCCTTAGGGAGGGAACTCCATGATTTTGACCCAATGACAGTGAAGGAATGGCAATATATTTCCAAGTCAGGATGATAAGTGGTGTGGAGGGGAACTTGTAGGTGTTAGTAGATGCCCCGTTAAGAACCTCATGGAAGGAAAATGCAGTAAAACCTAGAAATGACTGTCCTGCAGGGAGGAGGGGGTGGGGGTTGGGGGGGTAGGGCAGCATAGGGAGGTCGGGGTGCTGGGCTGGGATGGAGTTGGGTTCACCAGCTTCAAATAAGCACAGTGATTGTTGGAGAAACACAGCACGTCTGTCTTAAATAAAGCTATTGTGGGGCCTGGCCTGTTCTGCTTGGCCTGGGGTTTGGCAGGGGAGCCAGGAGCAGCACTGGGGCCCATGATGTCTGTCCCTGCCCCTCCAGGTCTTTGGAACTCCACAAGCACCCTCATCTCCAACCCTGACTTCTCCTTCTGGAGGTAAGTTGATGACCTGAAATGTGAACTTTGTTTTGTTCCCTCTATTGTCATTGCTTGATGTACGATGTATTTTTAGCATTTTATGTTTGTAATTCCTGTTTACAGCATCCACAGTATTTTTGCTTTTGTAAGGCAGTGTCGGGAGCCGTAAATCAGGAATCTCCTGGCTCTGTGATGAGATGGCTGATTCCAGACTGGTCTGTAGTAAGTGTGTCTTTTTGAAACATACACAGAAAAATAGTGGGAATCAGAATTTTCAACAAGGGAGAGGAATGTCACCACCCTGTAACTGCTTCTGGAATCATGAGCAAGTGTCTGAGGCCAGATTCCAGCTGCAATGCTTTGCCACTGTCAGATCTCAGGCTGGTACTCATTTAGTGGTGGCATGTACTATGATTTTCAAAGATGTACACCAGAAAGGCTAAAGTATAAATCTATCTCTCCTACCATCTAAGATACTTAACAATGATATTTCTTGATTAGAAATAAGAATGTAAGAACATCAGAACAAGGAGCAGGAGTAGGCCATCTGGCCCTTTGAGTCTGCTCTGCCATTCAATAAGATCATGGCTGGCCTTTTTGAAGACTCAGCTCCATTTACCTCCAACCCCCCACCCCCCCACCCCCCCCTCACCATATCCCTTACTTCCTTTATTGTTCAAAATAAAATCTATCTTAGCTTTAAAACCGTTTACGGAATCAACGTTAACTACTGCACTGGGCAAGGAATTCCATCGATTCACAACCCTCTGGGTGAAGAAGTTCCTTCTCAATTCCGTCCTAAATCTGCTAAGCCTAATTTTCAGGCTATG
Organism: Chiloscyllium punctatum; assembly: GCF_047496795.1. NCBI lineage: Eukaryota > Metazoa > Chordata > Chondrichthyes > Orectolobiformes > Hemiscylliidae > Chiloscyllium > Chiloscyllium punctatum. The sequence continues at coordinate 112,243,280 of NC_092745.1, read as the reverse complement.
CCGTCATGTCTCAGTTTCACCCGCCAGTGGAAATATCTTCTTTACATCTATCTTATTGATTCCCTTCATAATTTTATATGTTTCTCTAAGATACCCCGTCATTCTTCTAAATTCCAATTAAGATAATCCCAGTCTACTCAGTCTTTCATTATAAGCCAATCCCCCTCAACTCTGGAATCAACTTTGTGAGCCTCCTCTGCACCTCCTCCAGTGCCAGTAGATCCTTTCTGAAGGAAGGAGACCAAAACTGCATACAGTATTCCAGGTGTGGCCTCACCAGCACCCGGTACAGCTGCAACATAACCTGCCTGTTTTTAAACTCAATCCCTTTAGCAATGAAGAACAAAATTCCATTTGCCTTCCTAATTACCTGTTGTACCTGCAGAACAACCTTCAGTGATTCATACACAAGGACACCCAGGTCCCTCTGCACAGCAGCATGCTGCAACTTTTACCATTCAAGTGATAATCGTTTTTACTGTTACTCCTACCAAAATGGATGACTTCACATTTATTAATGTTATATTCCATCTGCCAGAACTTCGTCAACTCACTTAAAGCATCTATGTTCCTCGGCAAAGTTTCACAGTCCTCTGCACACTTTGCTCTGCCACTCATCTTAGTGTCATCTGCAAACTTTGACATACTACATGTGGTCCCCAAATCCAAATAATCTATATAAAATGTGAATAATTGTGGTCCCAACACTGATCCCTGAGGCACACTACTAGTTACCGATTGCCAATCAGAATAGCACTCATTTATCCCCACTCTTTGTTTCCTGTTAGTCAACCAATCCTCTATCCATGCTAATACTTTATTTGTAATACCTTGCATCCTATGCAGCAACCTGTGCAGCATCTTGTCGAAGGTTTTTTGGATATCTAGGTACACCACAGCTACTGGATCCCCATAGTCCACCTTGCTCATAATATCTTCATAGAATTCCAAAAGATTAGTTAAGCATGACCTGCCCTTCATGAATCCATGCTAGGTCTGCCCAACGGGACAATTTCTATCTCAATGCCTTACTATTTCTTCCTTGATAATAGACTCAAGCATTTTCCTCACTACAGAAGTTAAGCTAACCGGTCTATAATTCCCCCTCTTTTGTCGACCTCCCTTTTTAAACAGTGCATCACATTTGTTGTTTTTCAGTCTGCTGTAACTGCCCCAAAGTTCAGTGAATTTTGGAAAATACCACAAGTGCACTTGTTATTTCTCCCTCTGTCTCTTTTATTACACTGGGATGCATTCCATCAGGAAAAGGAGACTTGTCTACCCTTAGCTCCATTAGCTTACCCAGCACTATCTCTTCTATAATAATGATTGTTTCCAGGTCCTCACCTACCTTCATCCCTTTGTATTTTTGTGCAATGGCTTCCAGCAGTGTATTTTAGCTGATGCCGCAACACTTATGCTGTCTTCATAACATTCAAAACTGGATATGGATATTGTGGTATTGAAGAATCCAGCAAATGTTTTTTGTAACTAATCATTATGTGCACACATTGGACTCCTCAGGCACGTAGGTGTCTAACCTAAAGTTAAACTATTACATTACAACAGATCAGGACTCTTCTCGGAGACTGCCATACTTCAAGTGATCTGACATAAGATGGAATATGAGACCTTTATATTATGATAGTGATGATTTCCGGAACATGTCTCTTCAAGCTAAATTGACATATTGATCATAAGATATAACACAGCAAGGAATGCCTGAGAGTCTGAGTACTCTCTGTCCCACAAGTGTACCCATCCAGACAAGTGGAGAGTATTCCATCAGACTCCTGACTTGTGCCTTGTAGTTGGTAGACAGGCTTTCGGGAGACGGGAGTGACTTACTCACCACTGTATTCTGAACCTCTGACCTGCTCCTGCAGCCACTGCATTTATGTGGTAAATACAGTTGAATTTCTGGTCAATCATAACCCCCAGGAGATTGATAGTGAGGGAATTCAGTGTTGGTAACACAATTGAATGTGGTGATGGCTAGATTGTCTCTTGTTAGTGAAGTCATTACCTGGTATTTGTGTGGCACAAACATTACTTTCCACTTGTCAAGATCTTGTGTTTGAACATGGAATGCTTCAGTATCCGAGGAGTCACAAATGGTGCTGAACATTGTGTATTGCCAAACGTCTCCGCTTCTATCCTTATGATGGAGGGAAAGTCATTGGTGAAGCAGCTGAAGATAGTTGGGCCTAGGACACTACTCGGTGGAACTCCTGCAGAGATGTCCTGGAGCTGAGATGACTGATCTGCAACAGCCATGACCATCTTTCTATACGTTCACTGTGGACCTGAGCCAAATGGCCTGTTTTCACACTGTAGGGATTCTATGATTCGATTTGTTATCTTTTTCATTGTCCTTTTTCTGAAGTTGCATCTCTTGGTACTCATTCGCTGTGATGATGGCAGCCAAATTGAGCTGTGGATTACTGAACTCTTTTAAAGTTTTCCCAAACCACAAGGGATATTAAACTTTAATCACAGAAGTTCCGATGTCTTTCCCTGAACACTGACTCTGATTCAGCAGTACTCCTACAGGCCACACTTCAGTCTGCATTTGCTTTGGAGTTACTAATTCTCCTTTTCCAGGGAATTGCTAACTCTCCTGTTGCAGCACATCCCTTACCAGGTCTGAAATATTGGCCATTCACTGAAGAATTCTACCCTGCTGAGAATTGCCATAAGAGTTTCTTCTGTTGGGTTGTGAAACCTTCAGCTCTTCTCAGCTGCTGACTGTGTTGTGAGTTAAAGCTGAGTCTGAAAATCTCACACTGCTGCTCACAAGCAATAAAAATCAACTCCACACCTTGGCCTAAATGTTGTATAGAGATACCAGTTCCTGACACTGTGCTGTTCATGATGAAGATTGCTGTCACCATCCTCCTGAAGTGTAGGAAACTACACAGCCTGATTGATTTAGTGTGGTAGAGAAAAACAACTCCCTGTTCTAACTAGAAGAGATTTATAACTAACAAGCGGTAGTTTATCGCCTGTTAGCAACTTGCAAGTTACAATGATACAATTGTTACTTTGAAGAGGACCAGATCTTACGTTACATTCCTTCCAGATCCTAGACTGTTCTTCCCACAAGTCCATAATCATAGAATCACCACAGTGTGGAAACAGGCCATTCTGCCCATATAGTCCACACTAACCCTCCATAGAGCACCCCATCCAGACCCAATCCAGACCCTTAAACTATACCTGTACACCTGCATTTCCCTTGTCTAATCCACCTAGACTGCACAGCTTTGGACTGCAGGAAGAAACCCGACCAGACACATGGAGAACATGCAAATTCCACACAGACAGTCACCAAGGTTGGAATCGAATCTGCTCCCTGGCCCTGTGAGGCAGCGGTGCTGACCACTGAGCCATTGTGCTGCCCAGTAGGGTACTGTTTATTGTACTCCTCAGTATTAATCATTTCAGATTCTTTCAGGCCTCTATATCATACATTCATTTCAACTCCAGAAACTTCAGCCCAAAACTCATGGTGCCGTGCGATTGGTGAGGAGCTGTCACCAATAATCTTCTTGTGGCACTCTTGCACCCCATGACACACAACACATACATCAGAAAAAACTTTGCACCATTTAGATCATTTAGGACTGAGAGAAGGAAAAACTACTTCACTCAAAGTGTTGTGAACGTGTGGAATTCTCTACTCCATAGGTTTGTGGGTACATCATTGTTGAAAACATACTAAGATTGGGTTAGACAGTTATTTGATCTCTTCAGGAAGCAAAGCATAATAGAAATAGGGTTAAGGTTTTAAGTTTGTCACTTTTTTTTCTCTCTTCACACATGCTGCCAGACCTATTGAGTCTTTTCCAGCATTTTCTATTTTAATTAATGTCCAATGACTTTGCAAACAGAACCATCAGGAAACCCAGAAGACTCTAAAGGCAAGTTGGCAATCAGAAATTTGTGGGAGATGTCGAGTTAAATTAGATATGAATTGTGGTTATACTGGAGATGGAAGCAAAGTCAGCTATGCATAGTTTAAGTAGAGACTGAACTGTAGGAGAGGCGCAGAGTACATTTTAATTTAGTTCAGCAAATTAATTTTAATTCTTTGCAAATTAACCCTATCTATTTGAGTATCTCAAATTTGTGGGTGTTTAATTGGTCTTGCAGAGATAAATGCAGGATGAGAAAATTAATTAAAACTCTGCAGAAGGTTTACTTATCTTGCTTGAGTGCATACAATCTTGCCTGCATGTTTGTTGACATTTCACACCAATCTGAAACACTAAACACTTTTAGGTTAGAACAATAGTGGATAAAACAAATAGTTAAAATCGGCAAATGTTGGGAATAAGCAAAAAGTCTGTCAGCTTTGTTAGAGAAAACACGGGTCAATGATTTGGGTGCAGAACTTTCTTTAGAACTCAGATGTGAGTTCTTGCAATCGATCTAAACCTTGAATGTTCAACTGTAAAATGGCCAATATCAGATCAGACACCCATTATATACCCATCCTTTTCATTTATTTCAACAGCATAACTTGAGCAGAAAATCCAGGTGCATGACTGTTTCTCTCTTCTTCCTCTCTTTTAACATTTGACATGCTTTTCAAGATTGAAGGAACAGTATTCATTTTTAAAAGTTTAGTCACAAATTCATTATTCAGCTTCTATTCAAATCATCTCATAAGCAAGAAAACCAAAGTATTCAAAGCTGTGAACAGACAAGAGCTACAAAAGTGTGTAATCAATATAATCTGCCACTTCTGAAGTGTAGCTCTGTCTTTCTCTCTCTCTCTCTCTCTCACGCTCCCACTCACACAGACATACACACTCTTCTGAAATTTGTCGTTGAAGTTCTCTTCAAGCGACTTTGAAAAGCAGCCTTGGATAATGCTGGCATCTGAGTTTGGTTACTGAGGAAAAGTGAGAAGTTGTATTAGCAACACATGCTCAGACTGCAGAATCAGTGTTCACCCATTGCAATAAAACCTCAAGCGCAAATATTTTAAATTCAAACCTCAACTTTCACCAAAGGGCAGCTATTCAGGTAAATGATTCTTTAATGAAGCTATTAAATGACACAGGAGAAAATTAATTAGTATGGTTACCTTGAGCTATTGTGAAATATGCATCTATTTAATGCTTTTGATTTCTTCAGACTTAAGTTGGACATTAGAAATAACAGTCACTGAGGGGACAAAAATGGATGTCAAAACATTTTCCAAAATGCTGATGTTGAGTAATTCAATCAGTTTCACTTTTCTCTGTTTCCTTGAATTATTTCCACTGTTATGTGCTCCAAATTTGTCATGATTTGGAGATGTTGGTGTTGGACTGGGGTGTACAAAGTTAAAAACCACACAACACCAGGTTATAGTCCAACAGGTTTAATTGGAAGCACTAGCTTTCGGAGCACCACTCCTTCATCAGTGTTCATCATGTGTTGCACAACCATGGATGATGAACACTGATGAAGGAGTGGTGCTCCGAAAGCTAGTGCTTCCAATTAAACCTGTTGGACTATAACCTGGTGTTGTGTGGTTTTTAACTTTATCCAAATTTGTCATTCTTCATTGGTTATCTTCATACATCTTTAGCAATACAACTGATGATTTTCATTGCTTTCTGTTTATATGTTGCTTACCATTTCTAATACTCTTACTGGGTATGTGGCAGGCACTGAACATCTCTAACAGGAGAGAATCTAATAATCTCCTCTTGGCAACAATTTAACAACATTACCATTGCAGAATCCCTCATTGTCAATAACATTGTTCAGAAACTGAATTGGACTGATGATATAAATACTGTGGCTGCAATAGCAGGTCAGAGGTTAGAAATTCTGTCATGAACAAATTACCACTTGACTTCCTAAAGTCTATCCTTCACCTAAAAGTCACCAGTCATGACTATGCCATTTCTATTGATAATTTAACCCAAACTATTTGTTTGACACCCAAGCCACCATCTTAAACAATCATGCCCTACTCTACAGTGTGTATTGAATACAAGATGCACTGCAGTAACTTGTACAGCACCTTCCAAATCCACAACTTCCACCACCTAGAACCGTTGGGGGAACAAATGCATGGATTTCTACAATCTGCATGTTCCCCTCCAAGCCATTCACCATCCTGACCTACACCTATAATACTGCTTCTTCATTGTCTGGGCCAAATCATACAACTCCCTTCTTTACAACATTGTCAGCATACTCATGCTCTTCAAAATGGCGGCTCACTGCTATGTTCTTCAGGGCAGTGGGGATGGGCAATGAACACTGCTCCAGCTAGCACCATGAACATCCTGTGAAAGAACTTTTAAAAGACTGACTTCAAACCCGATTTGCTGTTATTTCAATCAATAAAACCCGATTGCCCTCTTGTGACTGAACAGGAAACGTGTCACACAAAAGGAAGCTTGCAAATGCAACAATTCCATTTTGTTATTAATCGGTTACCCATTGAATTCAAGAAGACCAGACCAACTGCAATCTTAAAATGAATGGGAGAGAATAAAGATTCCTTGCAATAAAGAAAACACTGCACTGCTTCAATGAACATTAGACCTCCTAAGGTACTTTGCAATCAATGAAATGCTTTTGATTTGTAGTTACTGTTTTAATGTAGAGAGAAACATGGCAGCCAGTTTGCGTCTGGCAAAGCACTATAAACACCAATGTTCCCTTTAAAATTAAATGACAGAGTAACGAGTTCTATCAATGTTGGTTGTGGAATAAATATTGGTCAAGACACCTTTTGTGGCGCTTTGTAGGAGATTTTATTTCCACCTACAAGGTATGATAGGTCTTTACATTTTAAAGTCTCACTCAAAAGATAACACCTCAGCTTTACACTGAAGTGTCAGTCTGGTTTACGTGCGAAAGAATTGGAACTTGAACCCACTACTTTATGACTCAGAGGCAAGTGTGATACAGCTGAGCCAAGGCTGATATTTATAATGGAAGGAGCCTCTGTAAACATGTCATACTGTCACATTGTACCCACCTGTCATCTTGAACAATGTACCTTAAAAAAGCTGCACAATTTTCAAAGATTTGAAAACCTACAATGCTTTCAGAGATAATTTGATGAAACAGGTATGGTTTGAACAAAGTTGGCTTTATGAATATAAACGTCCACGTACAGAATCGGTCTGCTCTACCATTTAGCAGGTAAACACTAGAAATTGCTGTCATAGATAATTCAGCTTGTATTCAAGCTGTGATTTTTTTTTGGAAAATAATTTAAATGTAAATTATCTTTTCACTCCGATGTAATCATTCTGTGTTTTGCCATATAATTTCAAGATCCATTTGGGTAAAAATAGAACACAGCCCTTTAAACCTGCAGATAGAAAAGATCAGACATGCCAGAAGGACAGCATGAAACCATTTGGAGAGACAGTCCGTGATATCTATTAATTTTGGCAAACTGTCATCCACCTGCTTCTTGCCATCCCTAAAGTTGCTATAAATTGAAATGATTTACAAAGTCAAAGAACTGATTTAGATTTTCAAGCTCATACATATTTAATAAACTCAGTATTTTGCACTCAAGACAATAATGATGTTTAATTCTTGCATTGCACCTGCTGAAAAAATAATGTTGTACCTTTTCAGTGTGTGATCTTATAAAGAGAATGACTAACAATATTAGACCTGATCTTCTTTCTTCCTTTTGGGTTGCAAAGCTGAAACTTCAAAAGCCATCATGCATCTTTTTCAATTACACTTTGCAAAACTCTTTTCATGTTGTATTTAAACTGACTACAGAAACAATATATAGTGTATTGTAATATACTGATTAAGATAACATTTTTTAACTTCAGCAACACTGTTTACTTTCTGCGTTCAGCAAATTAATCAGAGCTCTAAGCCATAACAACCCATGGCTTTCAAAGATGCATTCAATGTTCTTAATGCTTGTTATATAATTAAGGGTTCAGAATGAAATAATTGTACTTCCTTTGTGATTTTTTTGTGAAACTGACCACAAGCAGCTATTCCATTTATTAAGCTTGAGTAACTTTAAATTAAAAAGATGAAGTGTAGCGCCTGCATGTTGAGAGAATCCTTTATATGATAAGAACTTGTTTTATAAATCTGGAGCTGGAACTGCTACGGTTTTTTTTAGTGTCAAAATGTTTTGTGGGTTTAAATCAATTACTGGAAGCTACATTTGCCAGACTATTTCGAAATTATGCACTTTTAGAAAATTCCAAATAAATCTTTGCAAATTGAAACATTTGTTTTCAAATCATCAATAAGCAGAGTGTTATGGGGATGTCTCATTTCACATGGACCTATCTATAATTTCAGCTAAGCTTCGCAGAGATTACAACTTAATGTTAGCATCAAGCAATAGTTAGCTTTTAATTTAGCATCAAACCTTCTCATTTTATAGGTCCGATACAGAATGTAACTCCAGGATTCTATCTTATCAAAGCTCCTTTTCTTCAACCACAGAACAATGTCCTGTACCATGGCACTCAGGTTTGTGATTTGCAATTTCCACACTGGTCTGTTTTGAATGAAAGAACTAATTTTGTGGGAGTGAGTACCGAATACAGGAGAAGTTTATACAATCGGCTATTAGCAATTGTATAAAGACTGTCTAAGTTCACTTAATGGGGGTACCATGCAGTCAATCAATGTTGGTAACTTTCATCCCATCAAGCCAGGTCTCAGCGTTAGAAGCCCCAGGTGTCATTACAAGATGGTGGTCACTCATGGAAATAGAAACAAAGAGCCATAGAAATGACACAGCAAAGAAGGGGAGCATTTGGCCCAACATGTCCATGTGGACCCAAAGAAACTCTGAAGTCCCCTTTTCTAATCTGATGCTTCTGCACATGGCCCATAGCCATGCAGCTTATAGCACTTAAGGTGCAGATCCATGTACTTTTTAAAAGAGTGTATGGTCTCTGTCTCCACCATCAACTCAGGCAGCGAATTCCAGACACCCACCACGCTCTGCGTAAAAGGGTTTTTCCTCATGTTCTCTCTAATCCTTCTGCCATTTAGCTTGAATCTGTGACCCCTGGTCTTGAACTCTCTGCCAAGGGAAACAGATCCATGCTGTCCACTTCAATTGGGTAAACCTCAATCATGTTGCTCCCTCAGCCTTTTCTGTTCCAAGGAAAACAATCCCAACTTCTCCAATCTCTCCTCGTACATACAATACTCCAGCCCTGGCAACATTCCAATAAATCTTCTCTATGCTCTCTCCAGAGCAATTGCATCCTTTCGGTAATGTGGTGACCAGAACTGCGCACAATATTTCAGTTATGGCCTCACCTGCTTATATATTTTTATCATTATATCCCTACAAATGATGTGAGATTTCTTTGTTCTAAACAGGGATGATCTCTGTCACACTGAAGGTAATAGGCACCAGGGTAATTTCAAATTTCTTCTGCATAATGACCATTCTCTGTGTACACCATTCGTAGTCCAATGAGATTGCAAGTCTCATGGTAATGTTTCTTAATGTCTCTAGTCTTCTTCAGGGTAAGAATATCCACAACAGGAGAGAGAGAGAGAGAGAGAGTATATTCGGAATGCCCGAATGTCTGGTCCTCACCATGTTCAAAGAGCAGGCTGCTGAGCTCGCTAGAGAGAACATCGCCACAGATTGCATCTAGTGCATTATAAGCCACCAAACAGCTTCTGACATCTGTACATCAAGCCACCACTGGACTTGAATTCATCCCTTGGTACCGGTAGTGCCTCCTGACCTTGGCACTTCTTTATGTTTATTTTTCTAACAACTGGATCAAAACTGTGGGACTGTGGAAGATGCACAACAGTCAATTCCCCAAACGTCTTGTTCCAAATCCCATCCAGAGCAGCTCTGAGGTGGAGCAGCTGGGATACTCAGAGGAAACACTCGCAAAGCATTTATTATCCCCATTCCTGACCACTGCAGGGACTTCCACTTGGGTGTGTAATGTCTCCAGAATGGGCTCAGGGTCATTTTCTGTTTAGCAGTTCATAGGAACAAAGGGCTGAGGTCGCCAATGTTTGGTGGACTACTCCTGCTGAGTTCACATACCGGTGATATGCCTCTGGACTTGGCCATTCTTATGAACATGTGAATTATAAGGAGAAGGAGTCCATTCAGATCCTTGAGCCTGCTCTGCCATTCCGTAAGATCATGGCTGATCTCATTGTAACCTCAAATCTGTTTTCTAGCCCCGATAACCTTTCACATTTTTAGCTAGAATCTAACAACCTCTGCCTCAACAACATTGAAGGACACTGCTTTTGCCATCTTTTCAGGAAGGGAGTTCCAAAGACTCACGAGCCTCTGAGAGAAAAATAATTCTCCTCATCTATGATTCAAGGGGGTAATCTCTGATTTTAAACAGTGACCCTAGCTCCACTCTCTCCAATAAGAGAAAACTTCCTCTACACATTTACACTGTCAAGACCCCTCAGGATCCTTTATGTTTCAGTCAAATCGCCCTTTTTACTTTTTGAAACTCCAGCAGGTATGTGGGCTGGCATGGTGGTTCAGTGATTAGCACTGCTGCCTCACAGTGCCAGGGACCTGGGTTCGATTCCAGTCTCAGGTGACTGTCTGTGTGGAGTTTGCACATTCTCCCCACGTCTGTGTGGGTTTCGTCCAGGTGCTATGGTTTCCTCCCACAATCCAAAGGTGTGTATAGGTGAATTGGCCATTCTAGATTGACCACAATGTTCAGGGATGTGTAGGTTAGATACATGAGTCAGGAGTAAATGTAGAGTAATGGGGATTAGGTTTGGATGGGATACTCTTTGGAAGGTTGGTGTGGACTTAGAGTCATAGAAATGTACAGCATGGAGACAGACCCTTCGGTCCATGCCAACCAGATATCCCAACCTAATCTAGTCCCACCTGGCCCATATCCCTCCAAATCCTTCCTATTCATATACCCATCCAGATGCCTTTTAAATGTTGCAATTGTACCAGCCTCCACCACTTCCTCTGGCAGCTTATTCCATATACGTACCACCCTCTGCGTGAAAAAGTTGCCTCTTAGGTCTCATTTATATCTTTCCCCTCTCACCCTAAACCTATGCACTCTAGGTCTGGACTCCCCGCCCCAGGGAAAAGACTTTGTCCATTTACCCTATCCATGGGACACATGATTTTATAAACCTCTATAAGCTCACCCTTCAGCCTCCAACGCTCCAGAGAAAACAGCCCCAGCCCCTATAGCTCAAATCCTCCAACCCTGGCAACGTCTTTGTAAATCTTTTCTGAATTCTTTCAAATTTCACAACATCCTTCCGATAGGAGGGAGACCAGAATTGCAATATTTCAACATTGGCCTAACCAATGTCCTTTATAGCCGGAATGAAGGCTTTCCATTTTCAAGCCTTCCCTTTACCTTGAACATCTGCCCCCACTCAAATACCACTCAAATTGCCTAATACCATCAAAATTGGCCTTTCTCCCATTTAGAACTTTATCTTTTAGATCCAGTGTATCCCTTTACATTATTATTTTAAAACTAATAGAATCATGGTCACTGGCCCCAAAGTGCTCCTCCTCTGACACCTGAAGTGCATATACTTTAATGCAAAGAGTATAGTGGGTAAGGCAGATGAACTTAGGGCTTGGATTGGTGCCTGGGAGTATAACATTATTGCCATCCCAGAGACTTGGTTGAAGGGAGGGTATGATTGGCAACTAAATGTTCCAGGATATAGACGCTTCAGACAGGACAGGGAGGGAAGTAAAAGTGGGGGTGGAGTTGCATTGCTGGTCAGGGATGATATCAGAGCTGTGCTAAAGGAGGACACCACGGAGGGCTTGAGTAGTGAGGCATTATGGGTAGAGCTGAGAAATAAGAAGGGTGCAGTTACATTGTTGGGCCTGTTCTACAGGCCTCCCAACAGTGAGCGTGAGGTAGAAGAACAAATAGGAAAACAGATTATGGAAAGATGTAGAGGCAACAGTGTGGTGGTGATGGGAGATTTTAATTTTCCCAACTTTGACTGGGATACACTTAGTATCAGAGGTCTGGATGGGGCAGAATTTGTAAGAAGCATCCAGGAGAGTTTTCTAGAGCAGTATGTCAATAGTCCGATGAGGGAAGGGGCCATATTGGACCTGGTGTTGGGTAATGAGCCAGGACAGGTGGTAGAAGTTGCGGTAGGGGATTTCTTTGGGAACAGTGCCCGCAATTCTGTAAGTTTTAGAATACTCGTAGATAAAGAAGACAGTGGTCCTAAGGGAAGAATACTAAACTGGGCCAAGGCCAATTATATCAAAATTAGGCAGGAGCTGGGAAATGTGGATTGGGCACAGCTATTTGAAGGGATGTCCACATTTGATATGTGGGAGTCTTTCAAAGTTAGGTTAAAGATAGTGCAGGATAGGCATGTCCTGTTGAAAGCAAAGGATAGGAAAGGCAAGGTTCATGAAGAGAAATCGTACGACTAGCCAAGAGGAAAAGGTCCAGGCAGATAAGAACAGAACAGGGGACCAGAGGAATATCAGGAGAGTAGGACCAGTCTTAAATGAGGAATTAAGTGGGCTAAAAGGGGTCATGAAATAGCTTTAGCAAGCATAATTAAGGAGAATCCCAAAGCATTTTATTCTTATATAAGAAGCAAGCAGCTAACTAGAGAAAGGATTGGTTCACTAAAGGATAACAAAGGAAGGTTATGTGTCGAACCTGAGAGAATGGGTGAAATTCTGAATGATTACTTTGATTCAGTGTTCACTGAAGAGAGGAAGATAATGAATGTTGAGATTAGAGATAGAAGTTTGATTACTCTATATCACATTGACATAAGTAGGGAAGATGTGTTGGGTAGGCTAGAGGTTACTAAGGTGGACAAATCCCCAGTACTGAATGGGATCCATCCCAGGTTGCTGAGGGAGGTGAGAGAGGAAATAGCTGGGGCCCTGACAGATATCTTTGTGGCATCCTTAAACACAGGTGAGATGCTGGAGCACTGGAGGATTGCTCATGTTGTCCCGCTGTACAAGAAGGGTAGTAGGGATATTCTGGGTAACCATAGACCAGTGACCCTGATGTCAATGGTGGAAAAATTGCTGGAGAAGGTACTGAGGGATAAACTCTATTTATATTTGCAAAAGAATGGGCTTATCCGTGATAGGCAACATGGCTTCGTGCGGGGGAGATCATGCCTTACCAACTTAATAGAGTTTTTCGAGCAAGTGACCAATTTGATAGATGAAGGAAGGGCTGTTGATGTCATATATATGGACTTTAGTAAGGCGTTTGATAAGGTTCCCTATGGTAAACTAATTGAGAAAGTGAAATCACATAGTGTACAGGGTGTTCTAGCTAGGTGGATAAAGAAATGATTGAGCAACAGGAAACAGAGAGTAGCAGTTGAAGGGAGATTCTCGAAATGGAAAAAGGTGACCAGTGGTGATCCACAGGGGTCAGTGTTGGAGCCACTGTTGTTTGTGATATACATAAATGATCTGGAAGAGCGATTGTTGGTATGATCAGCAAGTTTTCAGATGACACGAAGATTGATGGTGTAGCAGAAAGCACAGGGGACTGTCAAAGAATACAGGAGAATATAGTTAGACTGAATAATTAGGCAGAGAAGTGGCAGATGGAGTTCAATCCAGGCAAATGTGAGGTGATGCATTTTGTGAAGTCTAATACTATAGTAAACAGAAGAGCCTTGGGAAAAGTTGATGAGCAGAAGAGCTGGGAGTTCAAGTCCATTGTACCCTGAAGGCTGTTGCGCAGGTGGATAGAGTGGCCAAGCAGGCATATGGTTTTTTTTTTAGATTAGATTAGATTACTTACAGTGTGGAAACAGGCCCTTCGGCCCAACAAGTCCACACCGCCCCGCCGAAGCGCAACCCAGCCATACCCCTACATCTACCCCTTACCTAACACTACAGGCAATTTAGCATGGCCAATTCACCTGACCTGCACATCTTTGGACTGTGGGAGGAAACCGGAACACCCGGAGGAAACCCACGCAGACACGGGGAGAATGTGCAAACTCCACACAGAGAGTCGCCTGAGGCGGGAATTGAACCCGGGTCTCTGGAGCTGTGAGGCAACAGTGCTAACCACTGTGCCACCGTGGTATGGTTGCCTTCATCGACAGGGTATTGAGTATAAGAGCAGGTCATGTTAAATTGTACAAGACATTGGTTCGGCCGCATTTAGAATACTGTGTACAGTTCTGGTCGCCACATTACCAAAAGGATGTGGATGTTTTGGAGAGGGTGCAAAGCAGGTTTACGAGGATATTGCCTGGAATGGAAGGTGCTACCTATGAAGAGAAGTTGAGTAGGTTAGGATTGTTTTCATTAGAAAAAAGGAGATTGAGGGGGGGACCTGATTGAGGTCTACAAAATCATGAAGGATATAGAAGGCTATAAAGATAAGCTTTTTTCCCAGCGTGAAGGATTCAATAACGTCAGATCTCGTGGTGGGAGAGCACTTTGGTAAAAGTGATCACAACTCCCTCACATTTAGCATAGCCTTGGAGAGTGAAAGGAGCAGTTACCGAGGGAAGATATATAATTGGGGAAAAGGAAATGATGACGCTATCAGATAAGAGTTGGGGAGTACAGACTGGGAGAAATTGTTCCACAGAAAGGGCACAGCAGACATGTGGAGACTATTTAAGGAGCAGTTGTTGCGAGTGATGTACGAATCTGTTCTTCTGAGACCGGTAAGAAGGTGTAAGATTAAGGAACCTTGGATGACGAGAACAGAGGAACTTCTCGCCAAAAGGAAGAAGGCAGCTTGTGTAAGGTGGAGGAAGCAAGGATCCAGCACAGCTTTAGAGGATTACAGACGTGCTAGAAAGGAGCTCAGAATTGGACTGAGGAGAGCCAGGAGGGGGCACAAAAAAGGCTTGGCAAGAAGGATTAGGGAGAACCCAAAGGCATTTTACTCATATGTGAGGAATAAGAGAATGATCAGGGAGAAGGTAAGGCCGATCAGGGATAGCGGAGGGAAATTGTGCGTGGAGTCTGAGCAGATAGGGGAAGCCCAAAATGAGTTTTTTACTTCGGTTTTCACCAAGGAAAGGGAACTTGTTGGAAATGGAAACTTAGAGGAACTGGGATACAGTCTTGACCAGATCAAGATTGATGAAGTTGATGTGCTAGAAATTTTGGAAAATATTAAGATTGATAAGTCCCCAGGCCCAGAGCAGATTTATCCTTGGCTGCTCCGGGAAGCGAGAAAGGAGGTTGCTAAGCCACTGGTGAGGACGTTTGTCTCCTCACTCTCCACGGGAGTCGTACCGGAGGATTGGAAGGAGGCAAATGTTGTTCCACTTTTAAAGAAGGGTAATAGGGAAATCCCTGGCAATTACAGACCAGTCAGTCTCACTTCTGTGGTCAGCAAAGTTGTGGAAAGAATTCTGAGGAATAGGATTTATGACTATTTGGCAAAGCATAGTGTGATTGAAAGCAGTCAGCATGGCTTTGTGAGGGGCAGGTCATGCCTCACAAATCTTACTGAGTTCTTTGAGGAGGTGTCAAGACAGGTCAACAAAGGTCGAGCAGTGGATGTGGTGTATATGGATTTCAGCAAGGCATTTGTTAGGGTTCCCATGGTAGGCTCATTCATAAAGTCAGGCGGTATGGGATAGAGGGAGATTTGGCTATCTGGATTCAGAATTGGTTCGCTGACAGAAGGCAGAAAGTGGTTGTGGATGGAAAGTATTCTGCCTGGAGGTCAGTGTTGAGTGGGGTCCACAGGGCTCTGTTCTTGGGCCTCTGCTCTTTGTAGTTTTTATAAATGACTTGGATGAGGAGGTTGAGGGAGTTAGTAAATTTGCAGATGACACAAAGGTTGGAGGTGTTGTCGATAGTATAGAGGGCTACTGTAGGCTGCAGCGCGACATAGACAGGATGCAGAGCTGGGCTGAGAAATGGCAGATGGAGTTCAACCTGGATAAATGTGAAGTGATGCATTTTGGAAAGTTGAACGCGAATGCTGAATATAGGATTAAAGAGAGGATTCTTGGCAGTGTGGAGGAACAGAGGGATCTGGGTGTGCAAGTACATAGATCCCTCAAAGTTGCCACCCAAGTGAATAGGGTTAAGAAAGCATATGGTGTTTTGGCTTTCATTAACAGGGGTATCGAGTTTAAGAGTCATGAGGTTTTGCTGCAGCTCTACAATTCCCTGGTGAGACCACACTTGGAATATTGTGTCCAGTTCTGGTCGCCCTACTATAGGAAAGATACAGAGGCTTTGGAGAGGGTGCAAAGAAGGTTTATCAGAATGCTGCCTGGACTGGAGAGCTTGCCTTATGAAGAAAGGTTGAATAAGCTCAGACTTTTCTGTCTGGAGAGAAGGAGGAAGAGAGGAGATCTGATCGAGGTTACAAAATAATGAGAGGAATAGATAGAGTCAATAGCCAGAGACTTTTTCCCAGGACAGGATTGACTGGTAAGCGAAGTCATATTTTGAAGATATTAGGAGGAAGGTATAAAGGAGATGTCAGAGGTCGGTCCTTTATGCAGTGAGTTGTGAATGCATGGAATGCGTTGCCAGCTGTGGTGGTGGAAGCAAAGTTATTGGGGACATTTAAGCGACTGCTGGACATGCACATGGATAGCAGTGAGTTGAGGGGTGTGTAGGTTAGTGACTATATTTTACATTAGGATTAAATCTCGGCATAACATCGTGGACTATAGGGCCTGTTCTGTGCTGTACTTTTCTATGTTCTAATGAGAGGTCACACTTTCAAGGTGAGAGGTGAAAAGTTTAAGGGGAATACGCATGGGAAGTAATTTACACAGATGGTGGTAGGTGCCCGGAACGCGTTGCCAGCAGAGGTAGTAGAGGCAGGCAAGGTAGATTCAGTTAAGATGCGTCTGGACAGATGCATGAGTAGATGGGGAGCAGCGGGATACAGATACTTAGGAATTGGGCAACAGGTTTAGACAGTGGATTTGAATTGGCTCAGGCTTGGAGGGCCGAAGGGCCTGTTCCTGGGGTGTAAATTTTCTTTGTTCGTTGTTCTTTGTACCTCAGTCAATTTCCCGCTGACTATTGGAGCTCTATGGTACAATCACAAAAAATGGTCATCCCTTTCTCATTTCTCAGTTCACCCAAATAAATTGACTGGATGCATTCTCAAGAATATCCTCCCAAAGTACAGCCATAATTTTATCCCTTACCAAAAATGCTACTACTTCCTCTCCTCATAAAATCCTCCTCCTCTCTTGCCCCTCCCCGCCCCCATCTGTAGGAATTGATGGCAGTTTGAACTGCTTGAGTGTCAAGTCTTGGAACTTGAGCGCGGCTGGAGGAGATGGGTATGGTTTCAAAATGAAATGGGAAGAGTACAGGCTCAACATGTTGTCTTTAGGGAGAAATGTAGGAGTTACAAGCCCAGAGAACCCTGGATATTTAGAAATATTCAGGACTGGCTCAGAAGGTAAGGAGACGCCTTTGCCAGGTGCAAAAGGAGTGAAACAATAGAGGCCCTGGTAACGCATAAAAACTGGAGGGGGAATCTTAAGAAACCAATTAGAAGAGCAAAGGGTAGGGGGCGTGGAAAAAACACTGGCCGGTAAAATTACAGAGAATCCCAAGATGTCCCATAAGTATTTTAAGGGGAAGAGGATAACCAGGAAAAGAATAGGACCCATTGGTACTGAGATGACTTTGTCTGTGCATGGAGCAAGAGGATAGCTAGCTGGTAGGAAGATAAACAAATACTTCATTCCTGACTTCACTTTGGAGAAGGAGGATATTGGTACAGAACCGGGAGAGAAGGACATTTTTGAGCAGATTGACAGAGGTGTGACAAGGTGTTGGAGGTTTTGGCAAACTTAAAAATGGACAAATCCCTAAGGCTGAGAGCTGTAGCATAGACTATTGTGGGAGATCAGGGAGGGAATTATAGGAGCTCAAACCCAAAGTATTAATTCCTCTCTGGCTACATGGGAGGTGCCAGAGGGTTGGAGGACAGCCAGTGTGGTTCACTTTTCAAGATGTGTGGTAGAGATAAGAAAAGAATTACAGACCACTGAGTCTTACATCAGTGTTAGAGAAAGTATTGGGGAAAATTCTAAAGGAGAGAATTAATCTCCAGTCGGAGAAGGAAGGTTTGTTCAGGAATAGTCAGTGTAGCTTTGTTAGAGGGAAGTCATGCCTAACTAGCCTGGTTGAATTTGATCAAGTGTGTAGATGAGGTTAGTGCACTTGATGTAGTTTATTTGGATTTGAGCAAGGCCTTTGACAAGGTCACACATGGGAGACTAATAAAGGTTTATGAATGACATGAGGTGGTTAATAGTGAGGAAGAAGGTCTGAGGTTACAAGAGGATATGAATGGGCTGGTCACATGGGCCGATCAGTGACATTTAGAATTTAACCTTGAATGGTGTGAGATAATACAATTTGGAAGAAATAACAAGAAAAGTGAAAACTTGATGAATGGTAGGAGACTATGAAGCTCAGAGGAATAAAGGATTCTTTGGATACTTGTCCACAGATTCCTGAAGGCAGAGATACAGGTTAATAGGGTATATGGATAAGAAGGCATATGGGATGCATGTCTATCAACCATCTCATAGATTTTAAGAGTAGGGAGATTATGTTGGAGTTGTACAACAGTTTGGTAGATCCTAGCTAGAGTACTGTGTGCAGTTCTGGTCTCCACACTTTGGAAGGATGTGATTACACTGGAGGAGATGCAGAGGAGATTGACCAGAATGTTGCATGGATTGAGGCTTTTTGGAATGAAGAGAGGCTGGATCGGCTTGGGTTGTTTTCTTTAGGACAGAGAAGGCTGAGCAGGAACTTTATTAAAGTGTATAAGATTATGAGGGGCACGACAAGGTAGATAGGAAGCAGCTGTTACCTCAGTTACAGAGTCAATAAAGAGGGGGCATCATTTCAAATGAAGGGCAGGAGTCTTGGAGGGGATTTGAGGAAAACCTTTTCACCCAGAGAGTGTTAGGAATCTGGATTGCACTCCCTTGGAATATTGTAGATGGAAACTGCACAAACTTTAAAAAGTATCTGGATAAGCACTGGAAATGTCATCATATTCAAGGCAATGGGCCAAGTGCTTGAAAGCAGGATTAATGTAGAAAGGTTGGCACATTGTTGATAGGCTGAAAGGCCTCTGGTGTATGGTATGACTTTATAACTCTCTCAGTTCAGATATTAGTCTATTGATGATTTTCTCTGACCTGTTTTCATTGCATTTACATTCTTTTTAAAATAAGGTGAACATAACTCCTGATGTGATCCTACCAGTGCCCTGAATAACTGCAATATATCCTCCCTGTACTTTTGTATTCAATTCCCCTTGTGATAAATGATTATAGTCTGTTAGCTTTCCTAACTACTTACTGTACCTGCATACTAGCATTGTGACTCATGCACAAGGACACCTAGATTCATCTGTATACTAGATCTGTAATGTCTCACTTTTTAGATAACATGCATTTTTTATTCTTCCTGTCAAAGTGGACAATTTCACATTTTCCCATGTTATACTCCATTTGTCATATCTCTGTCCATTCATTTAACCTTTCTATTGTTTTAGCTCCATTGTCCTCTGAACAATTTACTTTCCCACCTATCTTTGTTCCATCAGCAAATTAGGAGATCCTTTCATCCCAGTCATTCTTGTAAATTATAAACAGTTGAGGTCCTGGCATTGATCCCTGTGGAGTGTGTGAGTTCTGAAGAAGGATCATTGGACCCAAAAAGTTAACTCTGATTTCTCTCCAAAGATGCTGCCAGACCTGCTGAGCCTTTCTCACAATTTTTGTTTTTATTGCTTGTGGAACAACACTCATAACATCTTGCCAACCTGAAAAAGTCTCATTAGGCTGACTCTTCATGTTAGTTCACCAACCTTCTGTCCATGCCAATGTTCTCCTTCATGTACCATGACCTTCTATTTACATCAATAACTTTGTACCATCTTATGAAAAGCCTTCTGCAAATTCAATTATAACACAACCATCGTTCCCTCTTTATCTACAACATGTGTTACTTCCTCACAAATATCTCCAATAGGTTGGTCAAACATGATTTCTCTTTCACAAAACCATGTCAACTCTGCCTGATTGTTCCATGGATTGAGTGAAGGAGTGATGGTCTGAATGTATAACTGACAGGTAGTGACATTCTGCAGCACCTGGCTTCCCACAGCAGTTGCCACCCAGTCCAAATTGTGCAATATCTGGGCTTAGATTCATTTGAGATGTTCCTTTTTACAGGAACTGGGGACAACATCAGACCGAATGGGGGCAGACTCCTCTGCCCTTCAATTCAGTCTCTGCAGATGACTCTGCCACATGTTCCCCTCTGCTTGCCTTTACATCTGTCAGCTCACAAATGGCTCATTGATAAGCTCAAGGCAATCAGGTGTCACTCTCTTTTAGGAGCAACTGTGTTGTAAGCAAATGCAACTTTTATGTTCTCCTGTGACTTTGTGGCCTACCCCTTATTTTTAAACTGTGTCCTCTGGTTTGGGACTCACCCATCAGCGGAAACATGCTTCCTGCCTCCAGAGTGTCCAATCCTTTAATAAACTTATACGTCTCAATCAGATCCCCTCTTAGCCTTCTAAACTCAAGGGTATACAAGCCCAGTCACTCCAATCTTTCAACGTAAGATAGTCCCGGCATTCCGGGAATTGACCTCGTGAACCTATGCTGTACTCCCTCAATAGCCAGAATGTCTTTCCTCAAATTTGGAGACCAAAACTGCACACAATATTCCAGGTGTGGTCTCACCAAGGCCCTGTACAGCTGCAGAAGAACCTCTTTGCTTCTATACTCAATTCCTCTTGTTATGAAGGCCAGCATGCTATTAGCTTTCTTCACTGCCTGCTGTACCTGCATGCTTGCTTTCATTGACTGATGTACAAGAACACCTAGATCTTGTTGTACTGCCCCTTTACCTAACTTGATTCCATTTCGGTAGTAATCTGCCTTCCTGTTCTTGCCACCAAAGTGGATAACCACACATTTATCCACATTAAACTGCATCTGCCATGCATCCGTCCACTCACCTAACTTGTCCAGGTCGCCCTGTATTCTCCGAACATCCTCCTCACATTTCACCCTGCCACCCAGCTTTGTGTCATCAGCAAATTTGCTAATATTATTTTTAACACCTTCATCTATATCATTAATGTACATTGTAAAAAGCTGCAGTCCCAGCACTGATCCCTGCGGCACACCACTGGTCACCGCCTGCCATTCGAATGGGAGCCATTTATCACTACTCTTTGTTTCCTGTCAGCCAACCAATTTTCAATCCATGTCAGTATTTCGCCCCTTATACCGTGTGCCCTAATTTTACTCACTAACCTCCTTGGGGTCCTTCCTTGGCGTCCAGTACCACCCTGATTCCCCCAGTCTACCTGCATGTTGAAATCCCCCATAACAACTGTAGTAATATCTTTGCGACAGGCCAATTTCAGCTCCTTATTCAATTTACACACTACATCCAGGCTACTGTTTGGGGGCCTGTAGATAACTCCCATTAGGGTCTTTCTACCCTTAGAATTTCTCAGCTCTATCCATACTGACTCTACATCCCCTGATTCTAGATCCCCCCGTGCAAGGGACTGAATATCATTCCTTACCAACAGGGCCACCCCACCCCCTCTGCCAGTCAGTCTGTCCTTACGATAGCACGTATAGCCTTGAATATTTATTTCCCATACCCTGTCCACTTGAAGCCACAGCTCAGTTATCCCCACAACATCGTAACTGCCAATTTCCAAATGAGCCTCAAGCTCATTTTGAATGCTCCACCCTATTTCTAATACTTCGTGCATTTATATATAATATTCATAATTTGTTACTCTGCTCATCCTTCCTATCAATCCCTATTTCACTTGACCTTATGGCATGATCCTTTTTTGAGTTTTCTGCTCTATTGATTCCCTTGCAACACCCCCCCGCTCCCCCCCCCCCCCCCCCCCCAGCTATTAAGTTTAAACGCAGCTGCGTTGCAGTGGCAAACCTACCTGCCAGAATGCTGGTCCACCACCTATTAAGGTGCAACCCGTCCTTCTTGTATAATTTATCCTTACCGCTAAACATACCCCAGCGATCCGATTTAAATCCTTGCTTCCTGCACTAGTTCCCCAGCCACACATTCAAGTCCATTAATCTCCCTGTTCCTGTCCTCTCCAGCCCGAGGAACTGGAAGCAAACCAGAGATAACCACCCTGGATGTCCTGCTTTTCAGCCTTCTCCCGAGTTCCCCGAAGTCCCACTGTAGAATGTCCCTCCTCTTCTTCCCGAATGTCATTTGTGTCGACATGCACCACCACGTCTGGCTCTTCACCTTCGCTCTTGAGGATTTCCTGCACTCTGTCTGCGATGTCCTTAATCCTGACACCAGGAAGGCAACACACCATCCTCAAATCTCGCCCGTTGCCGCATAAACCCCTTTCAGTCCCTCTCACTATGGAGTCCCCTATTACCATGGCTCTATGTGATGTCTGACTCCTCAGCTCTGCCTCCACGCCAATTTCTGACTGGCAGACCTGACCGCCCCTCGGACTGGCAGTGACGTCTGTCTCTACGGTTTCCAAGAGATTCAACCTGCTCCTGACTTTTGCTCGTATAAAAGTGTTAACTACTTTCTGCTCACCAGCTAACATGTTTCTTTCAAATCAGTGAATATCTAATTTCTTGGTCTCTTGGTAATTGGTACAAAAAGGGCTCATCTTTTATCAAAATTAATATCACATGCTTAATTTTGTAAAATGTTGCTGCTGTTGAATCCAAACAATAAAGCTACTTTTTAAAAAAAATTCTATGGTGTACTTCCAGGCTTGCAAGCATGAAGTGAGCTGCTCATTTGCTTTGGAACTTGTGTCACAGGGCATATGACGTGCATCATATTTAACACTACAGTTATCAGTTCATGATTAATTTGGTGAGTTATTGATGTTGACTGCACAATAAATATTCTCTCCTTTGACTACCGTAATTCTTTCTCGTAGACTATAAAAATATGCCCTGCTTGTGGCTGCCACTTCTTTGTGTAGTCTGTTGAGACATAAGCCTTATGTTCGGTAATTACAGTGCCATAGTCAGGCTTCTGGCCAGTCTCTCTGCAGCTTGCTTGCCTTTAGACGTTCCCATTTGTTCACTGAAAGCTACCTGCCAGAGTCACTCTGGAGTCTTAAAAAGGCTTTCTGTGAACAATCGAGCTGGAAGACATGGGTAATGATAAAGTCAGATGTGACCTGTATGATAAAGGATGATGCTAACCCTCATTTAGGTTGAAGTATATATAAGAATAAGAGATGCGTGGCTGAAGCTGCATTCTCTAATAGAATATTTCTGATATCGCGCAACTGTGATTAGTTTTGTGGAATAATTGCCTTTGTTGATTCCTGAATTAATTTAGAACAGGGTCCAAAAAAAATTGAAATTATGACATTGTTATTTTACAGCTTTCTATCTTGTGAAATCACAACAAAAACCTCTTCGTTTCACTTACCTTCTCTCAAATAGGTTTGAATTTCACAATATGTCCCGCTCTCAGTAGCGAGATATTATTATGGTGAGGCTGCATGTCTGGAGTGAACCCACCAATATCTTAGTCATTGAGGGAAAAACTTCAAAGGCCTAAATGATCTTCAGCCATGCCTTGAATTTATTTTTAAGTCCTTTATGAGCCTTTTCTGGATATTTATTAAACTCCTTCTAAATGTCACACCAACACCATTAACAATAGAGGTTTTAGTTCCCTTTATGAGAGTGGAGGTCTGAGATTTCCTTATCTTAGTCATCAATGCAGCACTTCTGAAAAGGCAGGAGCTGTTTTACAAACAGACAGAACACTTGCAAGCAAAATGCTAATTACGGTGAGAAAATCTCTCTCTCTCCTCTCTCATGCTGTTACCACCCACATATGAGTTGATTTTATTTTGTTCCCGAATTCAGCCACTAATGCAGATATGCATCATCTTTAATGAATGCATGCTGATAAATACATAGCTGGCCTGTAAGCAGACTGTGTAGGTGTACCTGTGGACTGCACCATCAAGTTATCAGAAAAAGGTTCATTCCTGCCCCATCCAAACCCACCCTCCAACTCTCCCCACCCATCCATCAGCGCCCCAACTCTCTCCACCCATCCCATCACTACCCCAACCTCTCCACCTGTCCATCATCACCCCAACACTCACCACCCATCCATCACCAACCCAACACTCACCACCCATCCATTACCACCTCAACACTCCCACCCATCCATCACCACGCCAAGCTCTCCACCAGTCCATCACCACAACACTCACCACCTATCCATCACCACCCCAACACTCACCACTCATCTATCACCACGCTAACACTCACCACCCATCCATCACCACCCCAGTCTCTCCACCTGTCCATCAGCACCCCAACTTTTCCATCCATCCATCACCACCCTAACCTCTCCACCCATCCATTACCATCCCAACCTCTCCAAACATCCAGCACCACCCAAACACTCCCCACCCATCCATCACCACCTCAACACTCACCACACATTCATCATCACTCCAACCTCTCCACCCATCACCACCCCAATATCCTCCACCTATCCAATCCTTCACTAACTCTCCTCACCCATCCAACACCACCCCAACACTCCCCACCGATCCATCACCACCTCAACCTCTCCACCTGTCTATGACTACCCCAACACTCACCACCCATCCATCACCACCCGAACACTCACAATCCATCCATTCATCTCCACTCCAACACTCACCACCCATCCATTACCACCTTAACACTCACCACCCATCCATCACCACCCATCCATAACCACCCCAACACTCACCACCCATCTATTCATCACCACTCCAACTCTCCTCACCCATCATCACCACCCTAACGTCTCCACCCATCCATCACCACCCCAACACTCCCCACCGATCCATCACTACCCCAACCTCTCCACCTATCTATCACCACACTAACACTCACCACCCATCCATTTCCACCTTAACACTCACCACCCATATATTCCCCACCAATCCAGCACCACCCTAACGTCTCCACCTGTCTATCACCACCCCAACACTCACCACACATTCATCCATCCCCACTCCAACACCCACCACCCATGCATTACCACCTTAGCATTCACCACCCATCCGTCACTACCCCAGTCTCTCCCACTGTTCATCAGCGCTCCAACTCTTCCCACCCATCATCACCATTCCAACCTCTCCAATCATCCAGCAACACCCAAACACTCCCCACCCATCCATCACCACCCCAACCTCTCCACCTGTCTATCACCACCCAAACACTTCCCACGCATCCATCACCACCCCAACACTCACCACCCATTCATTATCACCCCAACCTCTCCACCCATCTATCACCCCAATATCCTCCACCTATCCAATCCTTCACCAACTCTCCTCACCCATCCAACACCACCCTAATCTCTCCACCAATTCCTCACCACCCCAACACTCCCCACCGATCTATCACAACCCCAACCTCTCCACCTGTCTATCACTACCCCAACACTCATCACCTATCCATCACTACCCGAACACTCACCGCCCACCCAGCCATAACCACCCCAACACTCACCACCCATCCATCACCACCCCAACACTCACCACACATCCATCCATCCCCACCCCAACACTCACCACCCATGCATTACCACCTTAACACTCACCACCCATCCATCACCACCCCAACACTCACCACTCATCCATCACCATGCTAGCACTCACCACCCATCCATCACCACTCCAATATCCTTCACCTATCCAATCCTTCACCAACTCTGCTCACCCATTCAACACCACACCAACCTCTCCACCCATCCATCACCACCCTAACACTCCCTACCGATCCATCACCACCCCAACACTCACCAGCTGTCCATCACCACCCCAACACTCAACACTCATCCATCACCACCCCAACATCTCCACTTGTTCATCACCAGTCCAATTCTCCCCAAACATCCATCATCACCCCAATCCCTCCACCTGTCCACCAGCGCCCCAATGTTCCCCATCCATCCATCACCACCCCAATCTCTCCACCCATCCATCACTACCGCAACCACTCCACCCATCCATCACCACCCCATCACTCTCCACCTCTTCACCACTCCTAACCCCACTTTGGCGATACAGTTGTGGAGAGGTTAGGGATGACCAATGGAATAATGTTACATACAAAATTTTGAATGTTTCAAGAGGTGCTATAGTCAAAGTTCAATAGAAACTATGAGGAGAGAATGTATACTTCAAACTGGACAAACATAAACCTTAATCCTCACGTAAAGCAAATCCAAGATCAATATTTCCACCAAACCCATCTGCCCATATGCTGAGTCAGCAAAGAACATAAAGATATTCACAACAGCCATTATTTCCAATCTGCAATAATATCGTATGATCAACTTGGACAATCTAGACTGAACCTGGGCTTCGTTGCAGAGTCAGTATAATTTAAGTCTCCAAGTGCAGTTCAACTCACCTGTGAGTCGGAGGTGGTATGGTGGCTCAGTGGTTAGCACTGCTGCCTCACAGTGCCAGGGATCTGAAATCAATTCCCACCTTGGGTGACTGTCTGTGTAGAACTTGCACATTCTCCCTGTGTCTGCGTGGGTTTCCTGTGGGTGCTCTGGGTTTCCTCCCTCAGTCCAAAGATGTGTAGATCAGGTGAATTGGTGATGCTAAATTGTCTATAGTGTTAGGAGCATTAGCCAAGGGTAAATACAGGATAGGGGAATGGGTGGGTTACTCTCGGAGGGTCAGTGTGGGCCAAATGGCCTGTTTCCACACTGTAGGGCACCTAATTTAATGTTCCACACAGTCGTATTTCCGGTTGTGTTCATGTTTGTGGTTGTCATGTTCTCCAGATGCATCACTCATTGCACAGAATATTCCTATGAGTGAAGGTACTGGACCTAATAGTCAATAAATCCCATTGTGGCGAGGTGAAATTAAATTGAATAATTGTTTGTATTTTAATGGCTGGGTGTAACAGAAGATAAAAATGACCATGAAACCTGCTGTTTGTCATGACTCCCTGGTATTGGGAAAGATAACCTGTCACCCAGCCAGTTTCGCTGACAGTATACTCCAAACTCATGCGAGACCATTGGCTTCACATCTTCTGAGATCACCCCATTGTAAAAACTTGCTCTATTTGCGAAGGCCTGTCCCCAGTACCTCAGGGCAGCTAGACATAGACAATGGAGTGGCATTGCCCACATCTCAAGAAAATTGTCTTAAAAATCAAAGACAAAGCTGGAAGGGGTGAAATCAGTGCAGGGCTCTAAATGAAACTGTTGTTGTATTGGCATCCTGCTATAATTCCAGTAGGATCCCCAAGGAACTGACTAACTCCCTCAAATGTCAAGACTGGATCTTTTTGCACAATATGGTGCCTGAATTGAAGGTATTAAAAATTCAATATCTGACAAATGCAATAACATCTGTGCCAACATGTAGCACAGCTGGTCTAGAGGATGTTACTTTCCATGACAACATTTTTCAATACCTTCTGTGACGGCTAGTTTCTGGCAATGAATCATTACATCTGCTGTTGTTGTGGCGTACCTGCAATAATACAGAGATTACAAAAACACTTCATTGGTTGTAGGGTACATTTGAAGCCTGCTCAATGATGAAGAGTGCTGTAAAAAAGCTTCCCTGAATCAAGATGTTCATAGCTCATTGACCAAGAGACAGTGTCAAACTCCAGGCAACTCTTTTTAAACCAAGTGCAGAACACCAAAGCAAATGCTGTCACCTTTCTCTGCTTGCAGCCTTTGATTAGGTTGTGTAACGTGGCCTGATAGCAGAAGATGATGTTCTGGCTGGTTTCCTGTCACTATCCCACAGAGCAGTCTTGCTGCAGGTAGAGTCAGGGCTACTTTAGTTATATTATGCTACGCTTGATAGCAAATCATGAACTCTTCACTCGAGATCATCCAGCAACCCTGAAGGATATGATTAAAAGTCAGGAAAAAAATGGAAAAGGTGTTGTAATAGAAGGCAGTTGTAATTCTCCCGGTTGGTGGAGAAACTTTCCAGAAAGTTCCCAGTTGTTTCCTCATTCCTATGACAATAATGAAAGAGCACAAGTTCACAATCCGCCCCCAACTCTAAATCTTAAATCACATGACATTCCCAAATACTTGATGGTGTATAGATTGTATTTTTTAATTCGATATCATGATTTTGAAATGTTTAAACATTGTATTCAACTTGATGCAATTAAGCCTTTGCTAAAGCCCATGATTACATTTCAGCAAACTGCCACATATTGGGTGCAATTAGTTAATTTATAAATTTACTTCAAATTAGAATTGATTTTTTTTTGTGATGCATTAAATATATGAATGCTGTAAAACATGCTACCAAAAATATTCCCGTCAAATTATATTGGCTCTAACATAAAGTATTACTTTGAATGTTTGAAATGCTTCAAATGCTTTCAGTGTGAATTCTCAGAAATTGCCCTTCCCTCATGGGAGTGGATAGTTCAGAGGTGAACATGACTGCCATTATCCATGTGCACGTGTGCAGATATATCCATGCCATCATATTCCATTTTACAGCAGTTGTAAGGTCCAGGAAAACGCAGAAACAATTACAATCATTCTATAAAATCCTTTGATAGTGTGGAGTCCTTGGTTTGAATGGAAATAAGGCTAATTAATTTTCAGAAACATCCATATAAAGACTAGGCTATTTAACAGTCAGTGTTTCCAGTGGTTACAAAGTGGTTTATAGATCTTTGCTGTGTTTACCTGATCTTCCAACCAGTTTATCATGGCATGTAAGAAATGGTTGTGTACAGGCTATTTGTTTCCTACTTGGAATGAATCTTGATGCAGTGAATATGATTATTTTTGTCATATCTCTCACTTTTTGCACACATGGACTGCATTGCTTCACCCAGTGGTGGCATTGCCCATCCCTCATATACATGGGAACCTCAATTATCCAAAGGACACAGATGGGAGTATTTTGTTTGGTTAATCGAATTCTGGATAACCGAATGCCGGATAACATAGTTAAGCCAAGCATCGGGACCTTGCGATCTTGCCGGGTAATCTGATATTGAGATAATCGAATGCCAGATGATCGAGGTTCCTCTGGAATCAAGTCTGAACGTAGGCTGAAGGTATATCTCATGCACATCGTGGGACTTTACAGAATTGTATACAACTTTCTCAGAAAAAAAATCTATAAAACACATTTATGTTTCCCATTATTTTGGAGAAGAGTGGGTGTTAAGATTTACAGAAAGCTTAGTGTTTTGCCCTGGAATAATATCAGACAATGCCATAGATATGCAGAAGGTGTGAAGGTGGGGACGGTGGCGGGGGGGGGGAGTGGAGTTAACATTTCAGATTGATGACCTGAACCACCATGGAAAGTCATCCATAGCAAACATTAACTGAATCCACAAAAATGCTTGACCTGCTGAGTTGTTCCAGTGTTTTCAACTTTTATTTTGGACTTCAAGTAGCTACAGCATTTGCTGTTGTCTTTACTCACCTCTACTTTGTCATTAAAATTAATGACTAGAAAAAAAAACTTCCCAATGTGAATCACTGAGTGCACTAATGAATTAAAACTATTGTACACAATGAAAGTGTTAAAGATCATGGCAGCCTCCTCATGCAGTGTGCAACATGGATAGAATTTTAATTGCCTGAGTTTCAGGGACTGACACATGCTTTCTAACTAACACCATTTTTTTTGCAGTCCTCTGTGAATTAAGAGTGGTTATTTAAATTTTAACAAAGTGTGTTAAAATGTCAGGTGCTGCTGTCAGCACTGATTTTCTGTGAAGTTATGGAGTACCTTAAGTACAAAATATTGTCCCTTCTACACACAGTTCTTGCAATACAAGTCATTGATACTAGTGGATTAATTTGTTCTGATTTGAATCTCCTCACACAGCACATTTCCAGGGCTCTATAACAGACTGCTCTGACTAGAAGCAACATGACTGTGAGTGATCTTCTCATTACAAGGATGCAGTGACCCCTTCAATATTTGCATTTGGTGATTTGGAAATGTCCAGAACTGATGGCTTAAAGGATAAGGCATTGACAACTTAATGTTGATCATCACAACTTGACCCTATAGATAAATTGTCAGCATAAGGATAGAATGCATCCCCAATATGTTCCATCATGCTATTCATGCCAATATATTTTACTAATTTAACCAAACTTTAGTTATTTTAAGTAAAATATTTCTTTTTAGAAAACAATATTTATTTCAATGCATTTGGAAAATAAGACCTTTCAAAATGTTTGTAAAGTTTGTTAGTTATCATAGATTGTGAAATATCAAGTGAAGATTACGTACAATTTTATCAACTTAATAATATTTGGAAATAAAATTGTTATATATTTCTAAATTAATCATATCTACAATATTAGTCCCAATGAATACTCAATGTGTCAAATTATTTTTTTGTTAAAAGCTAAAAGAGCTATAATTGCGTACTTCATATTCACAGCGTTCCCCATGCTTTTAAGATTGACTGCAAAACATCTTCACAAATGCACATACTGAATAGATCTCACATTGTTGTAGCTAATTCACTCCTTGAAAGGATTTTAGGTGGTTTTAACAGAAAACGCCATGTCAGACTACAGAGGGAGTGTATACTGGCTGGGGAAGAAAGTATTGCTACTGCAATCTCATCAGATTATCACTAACCACAAATCCAGAATGTAACATTAAACTGTACAAGACAATTGCAGTAGTATGCAATACAATACATCAAATGAATATTACAATATACAAAATTTGTAAGTGTATCTGTAAAGTACCTTGATGGTTATGATGAGCTGGCAAATGTCAGATGCTAATGACCATGGATTGCTTATGGCAGGTGCCCACAGACTGTGCGTTGAGATGCTTTCCAAACAACATCTCATGGTGAGCATTGTGGAGAATCCTTACTACCAGCAATGAGCTGAAGTTGGTCTGATATCCATGTTGAGATCTCTTGAAATCTAGCTTGTTTGGCACATTTGATAATGTTGGAAGCTGAACTTAACTTAGGTGGATTACCATGAGCAAGGTGTTTAACAAGCTATTTCATTACAGTTACAACATTTACATCTACTCGAAAATGTGGAAAATTGTTCTGTACATAAAAAGCAGGACAAATCAAACCCGACCAATTATTGCCTCATCAGTGTATTTTCGATCATCGGTAAAGTGATGGAACATGTCATCAACAATGCTATCAAGCAGCACCTGCTCAGTTTGGGCCCCACTAGGGCCACTCAGCTTCTGACCACATTACAGCCTTGGCTCAAACATGGACATAAGAGCTGAATTCCAGAGGTGAGGTGGAAGTGACAGCCCTTGACATCAAGGCCACATTTGACTGAGTATGGCATCAAGGAACGCTAGCAAAACTGGAATCAATGGATATTGGTGACAAACTCTCTAGTGGTTGGAGTCATACCTGGCACAAAGGAAGATGGTCATAGTAGTTGGACGTCAGTCATCTCAGTTCCAGGACATCTCCCCAGGAGTTCCTCAGGGTAGTGTTCCAGGCCTAACCATCCTCAGCTTCTTCATCAATGACCTTCCCTCCATCATATGGTCAGAAGTGGGGATGTTGGCCGATGTTGGCACAATGTTCAGCACCATTCGTGACTCCTCAGAAACTCCTCCGTGTCCAAAAGCAACAGGAAGTGGCCAATATCCATGCTTGTGTTAATAAGTGGCAAGTAATGTACGTGCCACAAAAATGCCAAGCTATGACCATCACCAATAAGAGACAATCTAACCACTATCCCTTGACATTTAATAGCACTTCTATCACTGAATCCTCAATTATCAACACTTTAGGTGTTACCATTGACCAGAAACTCAACTGAACTCACCACATAAACATAACAGCAGAGCAGAGGCTAGGAATACTCCAGCGCGGAACTCACCTTCTACTCCCCAAAACCTTTCCATCATTCGGAAGTGTGATGGAATAATTCCCAATTGCCTGGATGAGTGCAGCTCCAATTCAGAAAGCTTGACATCATCCAGCTCAAAGCAGCGCACTTGATTGGCACTACATCCACAAGCATCTATTCCTTCCATGACCAACACTCAGTAGTAGCAGTGTGTACTATCTACAGGATGTACTGCAGAAATTCACCTCACACAGCACCTTCCAAACCCATGACCACTTCCATCTAGGAAGACAAGGGCAGCAGATATATGGGACCACCACCACCTTCAAGTCCCCTCCAAGTCACGCACCATCCTGACTTGGAAAAACATCACCCTTCCTTCACTCGCTAGTTCAAAATCCTAGAATTCCCTCCCTATTGGTATTGTGGGTCAACCCATAGCAGGTGGACTGCAGCAGTTCAAGAAGGCAGCTCACCACCACCTTCTCAAGGGGCAACTAGGGACAAACAATAAATACTGGTCAGCCAGTGATGCCTAAATTTCACAAAAAAAATTTAAAAGCAATAATTGTCCTTAATTGGCAACTCGCCATTGCCCAGCAAGAAATTTGCCATGCAACTTGATGGTAGCATAAAAGTTGGAGCAATATGCTATCATGTATGGTTAGACCTAGCTTGACCTCTCATCTGTTTCTGCAGAAATCCTACCATAGCCAATGTTGCTCAGACCCCCATTGGATTCATCCCTAAGTGTCTATTGCCCAGACTTCACTATACTGAAAGATCACTCATTCATAAATGTAACATTTACTATTTTTGTCTTGCTGCAACTAAGTAAAGTCTTATAACAAGCAAGAGTTCATTCAGAAATACTAATCCCTATAACAACAAGCATTGGGATTCACAGCTCTACTACAAAAAGTCCATAACCGCTTGGAACTGTCAACTAAACTGAAATGGCAGCCCCTACTGTGATAATTGATGGTTGTGAAATCAGACAAGAAACAAACATTCAGTCAGTGAAGCACCCAGCCAAAGGTCAACAGGCCAGATGAAATAGCAAGCAATCATTTTTGTAAATGCTCCACAAGTTTTTCTCAAGGATTTAAAAGTCTTGAATGCTTGACATATTCTCTTCACAGGTGTTTTTGACCTGTCCTTTTGACACTTACATCAGCTCTTCCTGATAGTTTTGAAATGTCCTCCTGACTCGTCATCTTGACACGATTGACAGCTCCCTTTGACTGGTCATCATGACACATGCTTTGGATAGTTTTGAAAGTTGATGTTGACAGGTGTATCAATGGTTCCAATGAGTTTGACAGTAATAATTTTATGCAGATTGCATAAAATTTTGGCAATTGCAAAGGGCATCTTACTTCCCCAAAGACATCCCAGGACCAGATCCAAAGGAGTACCTTATGTCCCCAAAGGGTTAGTCTAAATTGACCCACAAAGTTCAGACTTGCACTTACCGGGTTCTACCTGCACATATCAAGTTTTACACTCAAACACAAACTAAATCCCAATTCAGTGGAAGCTGCTGAGGATTTATATTGTCAGTTGCCACCATAAAACATCCCTACATCCTGCTCGCATTCCTATCCCCAGGGAAATAGAAACTGCTGGAATTGGAGTTGGGAATTATAATGTGACTTTTGAAAATCTACGTACACAACATCTATTGTGCGATCATTAAAGAACACTGTCAGGTTCAAAGTTAAAAATCACACAACACCAGGTTATAGTCCAACAGATTTATTTGGAAGCACTAGCTTTTGTAGCACTGCTCCTTCATCAGGTGGTTGTGAAACCAGCCTGTTGACCTTTGGCTGGGTATTTCACTGACTGAATGATTGTTTCATGTCTGATTTCACAACCACCTGATGAAGGAGCAGCACTCCGAAAGCTAGTGCTTCCAAATAAAGCTGTTGGATTATCACCTGGTGTTGTGTGATTTTTAACTTTGTCCACCCCAGTCCAACACCAGCACCTCCAAATCATGACTATCAGGTTCCTCAGACATAAACTGCATTCTCAATTTTCTTTTGGCTATCCCTCCTTGCCCATGCTTCCACAATTGAAGATTAATTTTGTCAATAATTTCTAGTGGTTTGTCCATCTATGACATTGTACTGCTTTGTTACCAGCTTTAAGTCATCCCTCTTTTTTGAACAGTGGTATGTTATCCTATTCCCATATAAAAAGGACAATAGAAGTATTGAGATATGATCAGATTAGCTTCCTTCAGCAACTTGGGATTTATTTTATGTGAACTGGATGGTTTATTAATTCTGACTGATTTCAAACTATTCTTCTCCTAATTTTTATCCATTTTATCCTTTCTAGTAACTGTGGATCCCACCTCCTTTTGAAAAAATTAACTTTATCCTCTTCATCCATGAAGGCAGATGGAAGGTACCTATTCTGTCCATGTGTCCAGGTTTCATTAGAAGATTTTCTGATTTGACCCCCTCACTTCCTTCGCTATTCTTATACATTATGTGAAATGCAATAAACAACCACACTGTGCAACCCAATACAGCAAATAGATATGACAATGTACAACACAACAAAACAAATAGATCTCATACTGGACAACATGATGAAATGAATAGACATCACATTACAACAAATAGCTATCATACTGTTCAGCAAGGTGAAATAACTAGATCTCACACAGTATAACACGCTGAAATGAATGGATCTCATATGACAACAAAATAAAACAAACAGGTCTTATATTTCAACACAGTGAATAAGAGAGAGAGAGACACCATATTATATAGAATACTACAGGGAACACATGACTCTGTATGACGTGCACATTAAAATACTCCATAAGAACATATGGAAAATACATAAAGCAGCATGAGAAAAATAACATCTGAAGTTAAATAAACAGTAATATATTAAAAACAATATTGAACCATGTATACTTTTGATGGAATGTTCAAATGCTCAAGACCATTGGCTGTATTTCTAGTCCAAGACAGAACCAGAGATGGGCAGGAGTTACAAAGGAGTGCCAGTGACAAGCTTGTTAGTTACCTGGCTCCATCTCCTTTCTGGACCTTTGATTTTTTTTCAAGAACAGGTTTAGGGTAGGCCTGAGCTATCTGCCTACAGGTGGAGGGCAGCCAATTAGGTTCATTAAGGGTCAGTTGAGGCCAATAAAAGACTGGAATTTTCCTGTCAGCCTCCAGGTTCAAGTTGGTGGCAGGGTCCAATTTAGACATCTTGAAGTCAGGTGACTAATAGTAGGCCGATGTAGGACTGGAGGAGTCCCTGTGCACTAGGAACATCTCGAGAACCACCCTATCTGACTGGCTGCAGAACCAGCTGGAGGATTCCCAATCGAGGATCTCTTGCCCCACACCACCCTGCCACGTGCCTTTTTCCTATCCTTCCTCCATGCCTATTCTACTCCTCTGCCTCCCGCTCCACTTTCATCTACATCCACTCTCCCTCACCCTCCCCTACAATAGTGGCCTGGCTAGTGAATCTAGT
Source organism: Chiloscyllium punctatum (assembly GCF_047496795.1). NCBI lineage: Eukaryota > Metazoa > Chordata > Chondrichthyes > Orectolobiformes > Hemiscylliidae > Chiloscyllium > Chiloscyllium punctatum. Next base: position 112,207,894 of record NC_092745.1, on the reverse strand, counting down.
CTTGAAGACATTAGAACTCAAGACACCTTCATTTCTTACTTAATTGTTATTACAGCCTGATCCCCTTTTCCAACTGGCAGGCATCTGACTAGTCTTTCCTCTTTGAGAACTTGCCCTCCATCCCTAATTAGATGACAACTCTGCTTCCATGTAAGTCAAGGAAATGTCTCGATGAAAGTCACAATCAGTAACTGTTCGCTCACCCCCGTCCCTGTCCTTTCTCTGAGGCATAGCAGGGATGGAAACCAGAAACTGTCCTCACCTCTGTTATCCACCCCCAGAGGAAAGATACTGCCCTGCACACTTTTCAATAAATTGCTGGGAGCGTTCAAAGTAAAAGTAAATAAAAGTGAAACTTGACTCCCCTGTTGTCTTTAATTTTTCAGACAGCTTGCCGAACATCCAGTCTTGGATGAGAAAATATTTTCCCCTATTAATTATTGAGAAAACTGAGAGCACTGATATCAGAGCACACCACAAACTCTGTTTCCCAGCCATCAATTCTATCTATTGTTTGCAACACTCTAAGGTTAGACCTGAAACCTGAGTGTTGTATTTGATATCAAGATAAGCTTCCAACGACATTACCATGACTGCCAACTTCCATGTTTCAGCTTGTTTGCTGCTGCAAAACTCATCTATGCTTTTGTATTGAAGAATTGTACCCAGGTACTTATACCTAGATGTCACCATAAGAAAGCACACATGTAAAAGCATTTCACTGTACTCCTACAATGGAGTACACATGACAATTAAAGGATTTTGTGTTGTACTGTTACACATCGATATGACGACTTTAATTTTCTCCTGGCTGGGCACCTATCTACCCAAAACAGATCACCCAAAAATTTGTTGCGATGTCTTAAATCTCACCAATTCACGTCTACCTATTAGCTTGCCGATCTATATCTGTTCCCCGTCTGGCAACAGCTCAATGTAGAAATTCTCATCCCCACTCCTGTAATCTCCTCAAACCCCACAAGCTTTAAAGATCTCCTGATTCCTCCAACTTTGGCATCTTGTGAATCTCCAATTTTCCTGAATCCCAAATTGATGGCTCTGCCTAAGGGTCAATCCTTCAGCATCACTTCCTTAAATCCCTCTGCCTCTCTACTTTTCTCCTCATTTAAGGACTCATTAAAACATAGGTCTTGAAGCAGCTCTTGATCATCTGTTCTCTCTGCATCTTTTCCTGATTTGGAGATGCCAGTGTTGGACTGGGGTGTACACCTGTTGGACTACAACCTGGTGTTATGTGATTTTAACTTGGCATCTTTTCCTGTAGCTCAATGTTCAAAGTATATAAATAACAGTATTAAAAACTTGATTAGGAAGTCTTAGTAAGATAACCTTACGATGTCTATCAGTCAGGAGTCTGCTAACAGTAGTACTTGTGCTATCTGGAGCCATATTGTCTGCTTCAGCACTCTCCAGCTCCAACCTTCAACTAACTTCTTTCAGAAAACACAGAGAAAATAACAGAGAACCTTTCTAAACTTCATCTATCCTTCTAACAAGTTAGCCCACTCTGAGCTGTCCTTAACCTGACTCTAGTTTAAGTGTCTTTTACTTACAATTTCTTTTTTGATGTGTGAAGAAGTAAAATTGGTTTCACAGCCTTTCAGAGTTCACTAAATGCTTTTAACTATTACAGCTTTAAGTCCCAACACAAACAATCCCTGTGGATTGTCATGATTGGCAGCAGTATTGACACCACATTGCCAGCTCAGCAAGCTCACTGGTTACTTTTAACTCCAGCCCTTCTATCCTGATTCTATAAAATAAACATGGGTAAACAAACAAACCTCCTGAACTATCATTTGTTTTAGATGAAATAAAAAGAGAAATTGTTGGAAACTCAGCAGGATTGGCAGCATTTGAGGATAGAGAGACAGAGTTAATGTTTTGAGTCTGATATGATTCTTCAGAATTGAAAGGTGCTGGAAAATTGTGGTTTTAATGCCGTTAGCTGAGGGAGGAGGACAAGTAAATGAAACGGATAGTGAAGGTGTCCAGAGAAAAAGAAAGAGGGTGAGATAATGGTAGTAAAAGACTGTCCATTAGAGTATTGAAGAATGAGTTTGGGGGGGGTGGGGGGAGGTGGGGTGGGTGGAATCTCACAGAAAGTGATAAAATTGCAACAGTTTAGATGACAGAAGTTTGTTCTTGAGGTTGGGGTTATTAGAACCAGGGACCACATTTTTGTGGATAAGGGATAAACCTTTTTAGGACTGTAATATGGAGAAATTTCTTCGCCCAGTGAACCTGTGGAATTCACTATCTCGGAATGTGATTGAGGCTGATACATGATTTGTTTTTAAGATGGAAGTAAAACAGCTCTTATGGCTAAAGGGATCAAGGAATAGAAGGGGGAGCGCAGGAATAAGGAATTGAACTTAATGATCAGCCATGATCATATTGAATGGCAGAGCAGACTAGAGAGGTCGAATGGCCTACTCCTGCTCCTATCTTCTCAGTTTCCATGTTCCTAAGAGCGATTGAGACGTAAAATAAATCTGCTGAGAGAAAAGAAAACAATACAGATGTGTTGTAATCAAATTGGAGGGCAGAGGTTATACTCTGAACTCAATGTTGAGTCCTAAATGCTGTAAAGGAAAATGAGTTGTTGTTCCTCCAACTTGCATTGTTTGAGATGAGAATCAAATTACGTTGGTTCATTTAAATGGCAAGCAACTGAAAAGTCAAAGTCATATTTATGACAGAGTGGGTGTAACAATCCCTGCATAATGCTATGAGTGGATGGGCTAGGAAAATGTGTTTGTTGGTGGTATCCTGCAAGAGGTGCTGTGTTCCTCTGGCATTTTATGGGAATTATTTCAGATTTTCAGCATCCACAGTATTTTGCTTATATCTGTTTTAGGCATTCCATTATCACTAAAGCCTACCTTAGCACCAACATCACTAACTTCTTAAAGCAACAAGACCTTTTAAGTGCCTCAGAGCTCAATGATCTTCAACTGCATTCATCTAATTTTATACAGTTAATTTTTTAATTTCTAAAACTCCTATATTAAAACGAATGAACCATGACTATATAATCACAGCAATAAATGTGCTACGTAAGTGCATATTATGGTTGGTTAATTTTGTAAAGGAAATAGACTATTCATGCAGTTTAATGTTTTAAAAAATTAGGTATTTTCTGAATTCTTTCAATTTTATGTACAATATTATGTTTATTTACAATAATTCTTGTCCCTTACCTTTCAAAGACATACCCTTATTCTCAAGTTTTCTGCCTGGTTAATTCCTTTTACACTTTAACACCAGTTTTAATAATTTCTGTTTTCACTCCATTTATAGGGCAATGTAAGGTTGCAGTTATTTCTGGGCAAGTACTCAGTGTAGCCTGCCTAGTGAGACATGCATTTTCTTTACATCATGTTGGATAAGAAGTTGGATTTAGTTGTACCAATCACCGTTCCCTTCATATGTTTACATTCACACTTACTGTTACAATGTTGTCCTTTCTAGTTCTAGACACACTACATTTATCTAGAGTTGTAGGGAAGCAGATGTGCATTCTTGTACCTTCTTATATAACAGTTTATTAGGATTTATGTGTGTTTATACCCATTAAATTAATTCCTACAATTCCAGTTTCTATGTTGCAGCATCCCAGTGATAAGACATTATGAATCACAGAGAATTTCAAGCTTAGGAAAGCAAGGAAAACTTTTTTTAAGCTGGCCTCTTGAAAGCTAAAACATAATGCACCGACTGGTCTCTCTAGAATTGCACTTCTTAAATTTTTTGTTGAAGAAGTTACGTAAAGTGCACCAGAGCATATCAAGAGGATGAAGCGTCTAAGAACAGTATAGGAGCTAGTAAGTACTAGCAATAGAACACAGTGCATCTGTAGAATGGGATTAAAATGAACAGTGGGGAGAGAACAAAAAGTAATTGAAGGAGTTCAGGCGCAGGAGAATGTGCAGTGGTTTTATTTCACTTCTCCAAGCTAGAACATTTATTGAAACTATGAGTTTTTGGGAAATATATCCACGCCTTTATTTAGTTTATAGTTTAGCTGGGTATTCTTCTTAATGAGTCTCAATAATTATTTTAAAATCTTTTACATGTATTCAGCCAACCATTACACCAATAATTAAAATTGGTGGGCTATGTGTGGGCGTTACTGTTTGTGGACATTCACAGTCAGCAAGACTGCCTGGAGTCCCACATTTTTGAGAAAGCTTTCTGACCTCTTTCACACCACGGCAGAGATGGAATATCTGTTAGAGACACTCTGAAACATAAGGATGGGACTGGAATTTCTAGATTGTGTTATGCAGATCATAAGAGCAAAGCAGATTCAGAAAAAGGGGTGAAGAAGTGTTAGGGAGCTTGGTCACTGGGAAATATGGGAAGGTGTGGAGGACACAGACTCTATCCAACACGTACAATGCATTTGCCTTCTGGACAAGAGAGGGCAAGGAAAAAGTTTGCAGTGAAAACATTAATAATGCAGACCAAGACAATATAGCTCAGAAGTCTGGTGGAAAGAACAGAATAGAATGTAATTGTGGTAATGCTTTATATAATTACAGGAAACAGGCCGACTTCTCTGTAGCTGTAAATTAGAATTCAATGGGGGTGTTGCCAACCAAGTACCATGCAATTGCATAGCATATGACCGCTGGTTTGGAACATTTGCAATGAGAGAGGACAATCCAACTGTCCACGTCAGAACAAAGACCATAAGATAGAATGGACAGAAGGTCCAGCTCAGGGAATGTCATAAGTTAGGAGAGAAATTGAAAGGCAGGATCTCATGGGCACCAATCCCTGGGCGAATACCTGAAAAGGAAAAGATGAATGGGGCTACATAAAAAGTTGTGGGAGTTATACGAGGTCAATCGTTTCTTCAGAGAGCCAGCATCGTCACAACCTGCAAAATGGCCTTTGTCTATAGAGTCATAGAGGTTTACAGCATGGAAACAGGCCCTTCAGCCCAACTTGCTCATGCTGCCCAATTTTCGCAATTTAGTCTAGTCCCATTTGCCTGCATTTGGCGCATATCCCTCCATACCTATCCCTTCCATGTACCTGTCTAAATATTTCTTAAATTATTAAATTATACTTATTTTCACCATTACTCTGGCAGCCTATTCCAGACACTCACCACCCTCTGTGTGAAAAAAAATTGCCTCTCTGGACTCTTTGAGACCTCTGCCCTCTAGTTTTAGATTACCCTACCATAGGGAAAAGTTGTTGGCTATTTACTTTTTACTTTACCTATGTCTCTCAAGATTTTATAAACCTCTATAACCTTCAGTCCCCTACATTCCAGGGGGAAAGAAGTCTCAGCCTATCAACCTCTCCTTCTAACTCAAACTTTCCAATCTAGGTAGCATCCTATTAAATATTTTCTGTACTCTCTGTACTTTAGTAATATCCTATTTATAGCAGGGTGACTATGTTGTCCCATTTACCCCCTCAGTCAAAGCAAAACACTCAGCGACACAGTATAGTTTTGCCTCCTGCATCTTTATTCTGGGCCCTGGAGGGAGAGAGAATGATCAACCATGTGCACAGAGACATGGGTTCTCGGTCTTCTCTGGAATAGGAGTTTCTTAATAAATTATATAGTCATTTTACAGGGAGGTGCATCCAGATAAGGCAACACTTGGAATATTGTGTCCAGTTCTGGTCGCCCTGCTATAGGAAAGATACACAGGCTTTGGAGAGGGTGCAAAGAAGGTTTACTAGAATGCTGCTTGGACTGGAGGGCTTATCTTATGGTGAAAGGTTGAATAAGCTCGGACTTTTCTGTCTGGAGAGAAGGAGGAAGAGAGGAGACCTGATCGAAGTGTATAAAATAATGAGAGGAAGAGATAGAGTCAAAACCCAGAGACTTTTCCCCAGGGCAGGACTGATTGATAATAGAAGTCATAGTTTGAAGATATTAGGAGGAAGGTATAAAGGAGACGTCAGAGGTAGGTTCTTTACGCAGAGAGTTGTGAATGCATGAAATGTGTTGCCAGTGGTGGTGGTGGAAGCAGAGTCATTAGGGGCATTCAAGCAACTGCTGGATAGACACATGGAGAGCAGTGAGTTGAGGGCAGTGTAGGTTAAGTTATTATATTTTACATTAGGATTAAACCTCAGCACAACATCGTGGGCCAAAGGGCCTGTTCTGTGCTGTACTTTTCTATTTCTAACATACATGTTAATTGGGTGACCATTACAATCAGTGTCAATAGCAAAGATTAAGCCATCTGCTGTTACACAATGAATGTTCTTAATTTTAACTGGCTTCACATAATGAATACTTTTCACCTTGTTAAACTGACCTTACATACTGAATGCTTCTAATATTGTTAAATTGCTCCACTACATAATGACTGCTTTCCACCTTGTTAACCCATTACCTTTGCCTCCAGCATCCCATTGTTAACTGCAAGGTCTTATCTGATCTGAGTCATGCTCAGCTGAACCTCTTGTTTCATAAAACTCAGAACTTAACTCTTTCCCTGCCTGCTTATACCCTTTACACATTCTCAACCAGAACTGCACACAGCATGTTGAGTGAAAATGATTTTTCTCACTTCAACCTTGCTTCTTTTGCAGGTCGCTATGCTACAACTATCCTTTGATTTTGTATTGCCCTAACCAAATGCAAATTGGCATAGTGCAGACAGGTCAGGAGAATTCTTGTGTGGTTAAAGAGGTTTTGTAGGAAAGAGGGATATTGGCACTAGTTCTGTGATGGGAAGGAACAAAATCAATGACAGGAAATCCATCCATCATCCATCCTTGTAGGATGTCTAACCAATGAGTAACTAAGATTTGGTGACATGATGAGACTTACACATAAACAAATTGGAAAAGACAACATAAGAGAAAGAATAAAGTAAGTGAAAGCTTAAATAAAAGCAAATTACTGCAGGTGCTGGTAATCTGAAATAAAAAGAGAAAATTAAAGAGAAACTTAGCAGATCTGGTGGCATTTGTGGTGAGAGAAAAAGAGTTAATGTTTCGAGTCCGGTATGTATGAAGAAGACTCATGGTACATTAACTCTGTTCCTCTCTCCACACATGCTTCCACTCCTGCTGAGTTTCTCCAGCATTTTCTCTTTATATTTAAATGAGGACTTAAATGCCCACAAGATAGATAGAAGTATTAAGTGGCTGTTAAAAAGAAATTTATGTTTTAAAAGTAAAAGTAATACAATAAAGCTACTGCAACCAAGTTAAGCTTCTTCCTCTGCAATGCACAGTGCCCAAAGTTAAATAGGGAAAGTGGCGACAAGTTGCTACAAGGAACCAGATATTGTAGGGATTACTGAGACATAGAAGAGTCAGACTGGGAATTAAATACTGCAGTGTATAAAGTGTTTACAGTAGATGGAGAGGATAGCAATGGAAGTGGACGAGTATTTGTTTGAGATAACATGTTGCAGTAGAGAAAAGGTACACATTTATCAATAAGACTGAGTTCTAATCCATGTGGATGGAGACAAGAGATAATAAAAAAATCAATCAAATAATGGGGGTAATCCACAGTCCACTTAATAGTGGAATGGAGAAAGAAATAAGCAAATAAATGAGGGAAATGAGCAAGAAGCACAGAAATAAAATCATGGGAGATTAATTCTATTGGCCAGGAGTGGTAGGTAAAAGGTTAAGGAGAGAATTTCCTACAACATTCCTTTCTGATCCACTACACAGGAAAACCAACAAAGGAGGAGTTTCTACTGTATCAAGTAATGTTCAATGAACCAGACCAGAAAAGCAAAGCAGAAAAACATTAGCCAATGGCTATAATGTTATACACTTTTGTCATGATTGTCAGGGAGAAAAGCATGAAAAAACTCAGGGCATTAGATGGGAGAACAGTTGATTTTGAGGGGCTGAGAATAGAATATGGGAAATTAAATGAAAAACTATATTGGTTAACAGTGATGAAGAATGCCATTGGGAAACACTGAAAATGCTGTTCAACTGGAGCCAGGGAAAATATATTCTACTAAAAAGACAGGAATAAACCAGACACAAATGAGTCACAGTAGATAAATTAAGACATAAGGGGGAAAATGAGGATAAGAAAAGAGACATTCGCTAAGTATGTGAACAGTAGGGGACAGTATGACAATGGAGAATATGAAGCGATTAAAAATAAGTTAAAAAATTAAAATGGCAAAAAGAAATCATGAACTTATATTATTGGGAAGACAAAGCAAAATAGTTAAATATTATACTAACACGCAAAAGGTTAAGAAAAGTTGAAGAACAGAAAGGGTAATATTACAGTAAGGGAGGAAGTATTAAGTAATGACTTTGCCACAGTACTTAGCAGGGAAACAGATAATGTGATAGCAAATGAGGCAACTGTTAAAAGTGAAATGAGATGGTCTGTTAAAAATCAAAATCAAATTTAGAAGGGACTAAAAAGATGTTGGAGAAGCTCAACAAGTTTGTCAGCATCTGTGTAGAGAGCAACAGAGTTAACGTCCAATATGACTCTGCTTCAGAATGCATTCAAGTCTGTTTCTCTCTTCACAGATGCTGCAAGACCTGTTGAGCTTCTCGAACATTTTCTGTGTTTTCTTTTGCAGTATTTTAGGAAAAGAGATACAACTGTTTATGTTATTTTAATTTAATTGTTAAGATGAATGATATTCAGGTGGAGGACATTGAGGAAGGGTCACTGGACCCGCAATGCTAACTCTAATTTCTCTCCACAGATGCTGCCAGGCTTGCTGAGTTTTTCCAGCAATTTCTGCTTTTATTGTGTTGGTTGGTGGAGGATATTGATTGATTAGGCATTTTGAGCATTGAGGAAGAACAAAGTAAATTTACAGCCCAGGAACAGGCCCTTCGGCCCTCCAAGCCTGAGCCAATCCAAATGTACTGTCTAAACTTGTCAGTCAATTCCTAAGCATCTGTTTCCCTCTGTTCCCCATTTACTCATGTATTTATCCAGACGCATCTTAAATGAATCTACTGTGCCTGTCTCTACCACCTCCCTGGCAACGCGTTCCAAACACCTACCACCCTCTGTGTGAAGTACTTGCCGCGTGTATCCCCCTTAAACTTTCCACCTCTCACCTTGAAAACGTGACCTCTCATTACTGAACCCTTCACCCTGGGAAAAAAACTTGTCTCTATCCATCCTGTCTATATCCTTCATGATTTTATAAACCTCAATCAGATTCCCCCCTCAATCTCCTTTTTTTGAATGAAAACAAACCTAGCCTACTCAACCTTTTTTCATAGTTAGTACCTTCCATACCAGGCAACATTCTCATAAACCTTCTCTGCACCCTCTCCAAAGCATCCACATCCTTTTGGTAATGTAGCGACCAGAACTGTTCACAGCATTCTAAATGCAGCCGAAGCAATGCCTTGTACAATGTTAACATGACTTGCCAGCTCTTATACTCAATACACTGTCCAATAAAGGCAAGCATACCATATGCCTTCTTGACCACTCTATCCGCCTGTTCAGCAACCATCAGGGTACAATGAACCTGCACTCCCAGATCTCTCTGGCAATCAACTTTTCCCAAGGCTCTTCCGTTCATTGTAATAATTTGCTCTAGAATTAGTCTTGCCTAAATGCATCACCTCACATTTGTCTGGATTGAAATCCATCTGCCACTTTTCCGCCCAACTTTCCAGTCGATCTATATCCTCCTGTATTCTCTGACAGTCCATTATGCTTTCTGCTACTCCACCAGTCATCGTGTCATCTGCAAACTTGCTGATCATAACAACAGTGCCCTCTTCCAGATCATTTATGTATATTACAAACAACTGTGGCTCCAACACTGACCCCTGTGGAACACCACTGGTCACCTTTCTCCATTATGAGAAACTCCCATCAACTACTACTCTCTGTCTCCTGCTGCTCAACCAGTTCTTTATGCACCTAACTAGAACACCCTGCATACCATGTGACTTCACTTTCTCCATTAGTCTACCATGGGGAACCTTATCAAAAGCCTTACTAAAGTCCATGTATATGACATCAACAGCCCTTCCTTCATCTATCAACTTGGTCACTTCCTCGAAGAACTCTATTAAGTTGGTAAGGCACGATCTCCCCTGCACAAAACCATGTTGCCTATCACTGATAAGCCCATTCTTTTCTAAATATAAATAGATCCTATCCCTCAGTACCTTCTCCAGCAATTTTCCCACCACCGACGTCAGGCTCACTGGTCTGTGGTTACCCAGAATATCCCTACTAACTTTCTTGTACTGGGTGACAACATGAGCAATCCTCCAGTCCTCCGGCAACTCACGTGTATTTAAGGATGCCACAAAGATATTGTCAGGGCCACAGCTATTTCCTGTCTTGCCTTCCTCAGCAACCTGGGATGGATTCCATCGGTCCTGGGGATTTGTCCACCTCAGTAACTTCTAGCCTATCCAACACATCTTCCCTACTTAGAACATAAAACATAGAACAATACAGCACAGTACAGGCCCTTTGGCCCTCGATGTTGCGCCGATCCAAGCCCACCTAAGCTACACTAGCCCACTATCCTCCATATGCCTATCCAATGCCCGTTTAAATGCCCATAAAGAGGGAGAGTCCACCACTGCTACTTGCAGGGCATTCCATGAACTCACGACTTGCTGAGTAAAGAATCTACCCCTAACGTCTGTCCTATACATACCACCCCTTAATTTAAAGCTATGCCCCCTCATAATAGCTGACTCCATACGTGGAAAAAGGTTCTCATGGTCAACCTTATCAAAACCCCTAATCATCTTGTACACCTCTATCAAGTCACCCCTAAACCTTCTTTTCTCCAATGAAAACAGCCCCAAGTGCCTCAGCCTTTCCTCCTATGATCTTCCTACCATACCAGGGAACATCCTGGTAAACCTCCTCTGCACCCGTTCCAGTGCCTCTACATTCTTCCTATAGTATGGCGACCAAAACTGCACACAATACTCCAGATGCGGCCGCACCAGAGTCTTATATAACTGCAACATGACCTCAAGACTCCGGAACTCAATCAGAGATCTGTGTACATGGACACCAAGATCCCTCTGCTCATCCACACTACCAAGTATCCGACCATTAGCCCAGTACCCCATCTTTTTGTTACTCATACCAAAGTGAATCACCTCACACTTACCCACATTGAACTCCATTTGCCACCTTTCTGCCCAGCTCTGCAGCTTATCTATATCCCGCTGTAACCTGCCACATCCTTCCTCACTGTCAACAACTCCACCGACTTTCGTATCATCCACAAACTTGCTCACCCAACCTTCTAGCCCCTCCTCCAGGTCATTTATAAAAAAGACAAACAGCAATGGTCCCAAAACAGATCCTTGCGGAACACCGCTAGTAACTGCACTCCAAGATGAACCTTTACCATCAACTACTAACCTCTGTCTTCTTCCAGCCAGCCAATTCCTAATCCAAACCTCCAACTCACCCTCAATGCCATACCTCCGTATTTTTTGCAGTAGCCTACCATGGGGACCCTTATCAAACGCCTTACTAAAATCCATATACACCACATCTACCCCTTTACCCTCGTCCACCTCTTTAGTCACCTTCTCAAAGAATTCAATAAGGTTTGTGAGGCACGACCTGCCCTTCACAAAACCATACTGACTATCCTTGAACACATTATTCCTATCCAGATGTTCATAAATCCTATCCCTTACAATTCTCTCTAAGACTTTGCCCACAACAGAAGTGAGGCTCACCGGCCTATAGTTACTAGGGTTATCCCTACCTCCCTTCTTGAACAAGGGAACCACATTTGCTATCCTCCAGTCTTCTGGCACTATTCCTGTAGACAATGAGGACATAAAAATCCAGGCCAATGGCTCTGCAATCTCCTCCCTTGCTTCCCAGAGAATCCTAGGATAAATGCCATCAGGCCCAGGGGACTTATCTATTTTCACCTTTTCCAGAATTTCCAACACCTCTTCCCTACATACCTCAAAGCCGTCCATTCTAATTAATTGTGACTCAGTATTCACATCGTCAACAATGTCCTGTTTCTGAGTGAATACTGATGAAAAGTATTTATTCAGTATCTCCCCAATCTCTTCAGCCTCCACACGCAACTTCCCACCACTATCCTTGACTGGACCTATTCCTTCCCTAGTCATTCTTTTATTCCTAACATACCTATAGAAAGCCTTTGGGTTTTCCCTAATCCTACCAACTAAGGACTTTTCATGTCCCCTCTTGCTGCTCTTAGCTCTCTCTTCAGATCCTTCCTGGCTACCTTATAACTCTCAATCGCCCCAACTGAACCTTCATGCCTCATCTTTACATAGGCCGCCCTCTTCCCTTTAACAAGGGATTCCAATTCCTTATTAAACCACGGCTCCCTCACACGACCCTTTCCTCCCTGCCTGACAGGTATATACTTATCAAGGACACTCAATAGTTGCTCCTTGAACAAGCTCCACATATCAATTGCGCCCTTGCCTTGAAGCCTACTTTTCCAAGGCACGCATCCTAAGTCGTGCCTTACCGCATCATAATTTCCCTGTCCCCAGCTATAACTCTTGCCCTGCAGTGCACACTTATCCCTCTCCATCACTAGAGTAAAAGTCACCGAATTGTGGTTACTGTCCCCAAAGTGCTCACCTACCTCGAATGCTAACACCTGGCCTGGTTTGTTATCCAGAACCAAATCCAGTATGGCCTCACCTCTTGTTGGCCTGTCTACATATTGTGTCAGGAAACCCTCCTGCACACATTGGACAAACACCAACCCATCTAACGAACTCGAGCTATAGCTTTCCCAGTCAATATCAGGAAAGTTAAAGTCCCCCATAACAACCACCCTATTACTTTCACTCTTCTCCTGAATCATTCTCGCAATCCTTTCTTCTATGTCTCTAGGACTATTAGGAGGCCTGTAGAAAACTCCTAACAAGGTGACCTCACCTTTCCTATTCCTAACCTCAGCCCAAACTACCTCAGATGGCGAGTCTTCATCCATCGTCCTTTCCACCGCTGTAATACTATCGTTGACAAGCAATGCCACACCTCCCCCTCTTTTACCCCCACCTCTGACCCTACTAAAACATTTAAACCCTGGAACCTGCAACAGCCAATCCTGACCCTGTTCTACCCTTGTCTCCGTAATAGCCACAACATCGAAATCCCAGGTACCAACCCACGCTGCAAGTTCACCTACCTTATTTTGTATACTTCTTGCATTGAAGTATACACACTTCAAGCCACTTTCCTGTTTACAGGCACCCTCCTTTGAGATTGATACCATGTTCCTAACCTCCCTACACTCCAGGTCCTGCACCCTAAAGCTACAGTCTAGGTTCCCATGCCCATGCAGAGTTAGTTTAAACCCCCCCAAAGAGCACTAGCAAACCTCCCCCCAAGGATACTGGTGCCCCTCAGGTTCAGGTGTAGACCATCCTATTTATAGAGGTCCACCTTCCCCAGAAAGAACCCCAGTTATCCAGAAACCGGAATCCCTCCCTCCTGCACCATCCCTGTAGCCACTGTTCCCTCTCCCTATTCCTCAACTCTATCACGTGGTAATATGTAAGTGTTTCTTTAGATATATTGTTATGAAGCTGAAGGCATGTACTGTACCTTTGAGAAGATTAGATTAGATTACTTACAGTGTGGAAACAGGCCCTTCGGCCCAACAAGTCCATACCGACCCGCCAAAGCGCAACGCACCCATACCCCTACATTTACCCCCTACCTAACACTACGGGCAATTTAGCATAGCCAATTCACCTGACCTGCACATCTTTGGACTGTGGGAGGAAACCGGAGCACCTGGAGGAAACACACGCAGACACGGGAAGAATATGCAAACTCCACACAGTCAGTCGCCTGAGTCGGGAATTGAACCCAGGTCTCTGGCGCTGTGAGGCAGCAGTGCCAACCACTGTGCCACCGTGCCGCCCCACGTATGTCGACGTGATCCAGACTAATCAAACTTCTATCTCTAATCTCAACATTCATCATCTTCCTCTCCTCAGTGAACACTGATGCAAAGTAATCATTCAGAATCTCACCCATTCTCTCAGGTTCGACACACAACCTTCCTTTGTTATCCTTTAGTGGACCAATTCTTTCTCTAGTTACCTGCTTGCTTCTTATATAAGAATAAAATGCTTTGGGATTCTCCTTAATTCTGCTCGCTAAAGTTATTTCATGACCCCTTTTAGCCTGCTTGATTCCTCATTTAAAACTGGTCCTACTCTTCCGATATTCCTCCAGGGCCCATTCTGTTCTTCGCTGCCTGGACTTTATGTTCGCTTCCCTTTTCCTCTTGGCTAGTCGTACAATTTCTCCTGTCATCCACGGTTCACGAATCTTGCCTTTCCTATCCTTTGCCTTCAACGAGACATGCCTATCCTGCACTATCTTTAACCTAACTTTGAAAGACTCTCATATCTCAAATGTGGACTTCCCTTCAATTAGCTGTGTCCAATCCACATTTCCCAGCTCCTGTCTAATTTTGATATAATTGACCTTGGCCCAGTTTAGTACTCTTCCCTTAGGATCACACTCTTCTTTATCTACGAGTTGTGGTCACTGTTCCCAAAGAAATCCCTCACCGCAACTTCTACCACCTGTCCTGGCTCATTACCCAGTACCAGGTCCAATATGGCCCCTTCCCTTGTAGGACTATTGACATACTGCTCTAGAAAACTCTCCTAGATGCTTCTTACAAATTCTACCCCATCCAGACCTCTGACGTTAAGTGTATCCCAGTCAATATTTGAAAAATTAGAATCTCCCATCACCACTACCCTGTTGCCTCTACATCTTTCCATAATCTATTTACCTATTTGTTCTTCTACCTCACACTCACTGTTGGGAGGCCTGTAATACAGCCCCAACAGTGTAATTGCACCCTTCTTATTTCTCAGTTCCACCCATAATGCCTCACTATCCAAGACCTTCATAGTGTGCTCCTTTAGCACAGCCGTGATATCGTACTTGACCAGCAATGCAATTCCTCCTCCCCTTTTACTTCTCTCCTTGTCCTGTCTGAAGCATCTATGTCCTGGAACATTTAGTTGCCAATCATCATGCCCTTCCTTCAACCAAGTCTCTGTGATTGCAATAACATCATAATCCCAGGCAACCATCCAAGCCCTAAATTATTCTGCCTTACACACCATACTCCTTGCATTAAAATAAATGCATTTCATGCCAACAGTTTCTTTGCGTTCATCTGCTCTCTGTCTACTCTTCCCCTTATTACTGCTTTCTTCATGATTCTTACAGTCTCCAGTCTCCACCTCACTGCCTACTTGTTTTCTCTTCTGGTTCCCAGTCCCCTGCCACATTAGTTTAAAACCTCCCCAACAGCAGTAGCAAAAACTCCCACAAGGATATCGGTTCCGGTCTGGTTCAGATGTAGACCGTCCCTTTTATAATAGTCCCACCTTCCCCAGAACCAGTCCCAATGTCCAACAAATCTGAACCCCTCCCTCCTACACCATCTCTCAAGCCACATGTTCATCCTGCCTATTTTTTCATTTCTACGCTGGCTAGCACGTGGCACTGGTAGTAATCCTGAGATCACTACCTTTGAGGTCCTCCTCTTTAACTTCTCTCCTAGCTTCCTGAATTCTGCTTTCAGTTCCTCATTGCGTTTCCTACTTATATCGTTGGTGCCTATATGCACCAAGACAACTGGCTGTTCACCCTCCCCTTCTAGAATGCTCTGCAGCCGATCGGTGACATCCCTGACCCGAGCACCTGGGAGGCAACATACCATCCAGGAGTCCCATTTTTGGCCACAGAACCCCCTATCTACTCCCCTCACAATAGAATCCCCTATGACTATGGCCCTACAAGTCTTTTTCCCGATCTTCTGAACAGCAGTGCCCGCCACGGTGCCATGATCCTGGCAACTGCTGCCCTCCCCTGGTAAGCCACCTCTCCCAACAGTATCCAAAACCAAATACCTGTTTTGGAGGGAGATGTCCGCAGGGACACCTGCACTGCCTTCCTACTCTTTTTCTATCTTTTGGTCATCCATTCACTGTTCCTCTCACTGACCAGTTCACTAAACGTGCTATCCACAACCTCCTCAGCATTGCAGATGCTCCACAATGAGTCCATCCGTAGCTCCAGAGCCATCATGTGGTCAAACAACAGTTGCAGCTGGACACACTTCTTGCAAGTGTAAGAGTCAGGAATGTCAGACACGCTCCTAAGCTCCCACATCAAGCAAGAGTCACATGCCACGGGCCTGAGGTCCCCTGCCATTGTAAGCTTAGCTTTATATGAACTAACTAATCCCAAACAATGTACTTAAATATATGAAAAAGAAAGATAAAAAAAGAATAAAAGCCTTACTTTACAGAGCCTTTTTCTTCCGGTTAGAGGAGGGGTTGGGAGGGAGATACTACACGTGTAGTATCTTAGGTTTAGCCACTGCCCAAATATAAATTTCGCCCTTACCTTCCCGGCAGCCCTCGGTTCACTCCACCTTCTCTCCTCGCTGCTCTGACAAAATGAAGGCCCGACTCCTGAGGTAAGTCCCTTTTTAAATGGGAAAACTTACCCTTCTCGGCAGCCCTCGCTTCACTCCACCTTCTCTCCTCGCCTCTCTGACAAAAAGAACTTAAAGATTCCTTGGGGAAACGCGGACAAAAATTGCCTCCTGCATCCTCCACCACCTCAAATGCTGATACCTCGGTTGGTACATTACCTCACACATCACTGCCACACCTCCACAGCAGGTTGAGAGAAGACATGCTCTAGGTCACTGGCACTTGCAGGACTGCCAGAGACTAGGAACCTGCTCAGCCTCAGGCAGGAGAGGACCCCATGATGTCAGCAATTAACAAATTCATCAGAATGCACAGGCAGACACAAGGGCAGTGAGCAGGTTTGTCGAAAATACAGGGCAAACTGACTCAAAGCTGACAGGGCTACACCAATATTATTTACCTCATGCAGTCTCTGGTTGTCACCCTGGACAGTTGGTAGCTGCCTGGCTTCCTGGACCAGCCCACTGGGTCTGCTGGATAAATACATGGACTTATACTCAAGCCATTGGTGTTCATTGGTTCCTTTTTCTCACAAGGAGATATGACAGTGTCAGTAGGCACCCAGCTAGAGGAGGAACCCCAGAAGTCTCCTCTCAGGACACTCCAGAGGTTGCTGGACCTTCACATCCATCCTGCCTGTCATCCTCAACCCTAATTGGAATTCAAGCGAAGGAGGGTGTACTGCATCTGGGCAGGACATGAGCAGCATTTCTGGGTTTTCTAGCCACTGGTGCCCCTGAGGTTGCCTGAACAAAACATCGAAGCCAATGGCTTCACTGCTCCCTCCACTCCAGTTGCAGAGCCCCAGGCCTGTACTGAGACAAGGTGGGAAGAAGAGAAAGATGAAGACCTTCTGAGGGTGTCACTTCTTTGTAAATACATTATCACATTTACAAATATATGTTCACTTTTCATCATCAGCAGGGTGTGAGTGAGCATCTGTCTAACAGCACCGACAAGACTGAAAGTTGGATTATCATTAGCACTGTACAAGGTTTTCTGGTCCACGTGAATGAAGCAGCTCCTGCATAATATTAAGTCTATAGGAACTTGGAAGATATGTCACTTTGGTGACTGAGGTGAATCCTTCCAGGGTTTAATACATTACTTGGGGCCTGGATTTGTATTCCACACATGAGGGAGATACCTGAGATTCACACGGTAGTGCTTTCAGGTGTCTTTTACCTCTACTGTAGGAATGTCTGTAATGCTATTTTAGATTAGATTAGATTAGATTAGATTCCCTGCAGTGTGGAAACAGGCCCTTCGGCCCAACAAGTCCACGCTGACCTTCCAAAGAGTAACCCCATCCGGACCCATTTCTCTCTGACTAATGCACCTAACACTATGGGCAATTGACCCCACATACTCTCTTGCCCCCTCTTCTATAGGGCATAAGATGCAAAATTTTGAAACCATGTGCTAATAGATTCAAGGACAACTTCTTCCCTGCTGCTATCAGACTTTTGAATGGATCTCTCCTATGTTAAAGTTGATCTTTCTTTGCACCTTCTCTGTAGTTGTAACACTATTCTGCATTGTGTTCTATTACACCAATGTACTTATGATTTGCCTGGATGGCACATAAAATAATACTTTTCACTATACCTCAGTACATGTGACAATAATAAAATCAAATCAAATCGACAAATTTGTTTTGCAGTTCAACATGAATTTATTATCAAAAGATTCCTTATTAAAACACTTTTTTAATCGTTAGCTTAAAAGCATTTTTAAAAATTGAGCATTTCCCAAATTCCCACAATAATTACTCTTTAACTAGCTCTTTCTGTCTGAGAAAGGATATTACTCACAACGATCCGTGTGTTTGAACTGGGCAGTTGGAATCTCTTTCCTCTCCAATGTAGAGTTGCCTGTCTAGAAGGTCAGGGCAGGTCCTCTCCTGGAAGTTCTTACGTTGCCACATGGTCTTCCTTCATAAATATTGCTGTGAATCTTCACTGAGCGATGGCTTCCAGCGGTATGTTTTTATGCCTCTCACCCTGGATCTTTCAAATGTTCGGCAGCCTTTGGTCAATGGTGTTATGAGCGGGTTTCAAAGCATCCAATGGGGTCACACCAATATCCTTTACTGTTGCCATGCTGGGGAGGTGTAAAGTGCATGATCTCAGGTACTGGGTGGAAGTCAAGTTGCCAGAATGTCTGATTGATACTTCTTCAATATACAATCCTTGGGCTGATGTAACTGGATCCCCCGAACCTCTATGATCTCTTTGATTTTGGTTTCCACTGTTTTCTAGCTGATAACAAATGGCTACCATTTCATTTAGTTTGACCAGTTTTCTGTCAGGGTCAATGTTCCTGCTGTAGGTCCAGTTAGAATTGTGGGCCTGTGATCACTTAACCACAGCCTAGAGAGTTATGAGAATGTAGAACATGCTACCACAAAGAGTCATTGAGGTGAATAGTATGCATACATTTGAAGGAACGCCAGACAAGAATACGAGGGAGCAGAAAATAATGGGTAACATAGATAGATGAGGATGTAATTCAAGTGCAGCGTTAATGTGGAGATATTGTCTGTCTCCTGTATCATAGATCCTCTGTAATCTGAATGTAATTCATTTGTGATCCTGCTATCTTCAATTTATGTAGGTAATCTGCTGGATAGAAATCAATACGATATTCCAGGGAGAGAATTTGAAGATTCTCTAGGTCTCTGGTCTTTTTCTAACAAATGATCCAATTTATGATTCGATTGCTGCAAGTCCAAAAGTAATCTTCTAGACAGCTCTATGTGGAGCTAATTCTTTTAAGTTGCTCACCCCAAGAGCACCTCCTCACTTTTACATTTTATTTTAAATAATTATCAAAGATGGCCTTTAGATTACCACTGACAGGCTAAATGGCCATACCTATTAAACAAAAAAATGACAAGCCTCATCAGCATACGGTATAATAATTATGCAGGATATTTTGAAGTTTAGGAGGATATGAGGCATTAAATGGCTCCCACTTCTGAATAAGCATTGAGATGGCCGGATCTGTTTAACGTTGCATATCACCCTGAACTCAGAGGAAGTATTATTTAAATATTTTAATATTCTGAAATAAAATATTTTTAAGCTTTTGAATTCTCTTGTTGTGCGTCATTAGGCAGTATGTTAGTGGCACTGGCCTGGAGTTCAACGTTGTTTAACACCTTGAAATCTAATTTTATTCATGTCAATATCACTTATAATGTTTTTTTACAATATCAAATATATAGAAATGGGGGAAATTAACTAATGCGTAACCAAAGAATCATGCAATGTTATGGCCTACTCCTTTTAATTCAAAGTTGGTTCATTTGGGTTGAACTTGTGTGTACCTAATTTACGAAAATTGTTTAATTTAAACTATTGGCTAATAAATAAAATTTTAAAAACCCCTTTAAATTAGTGGACATTGTCTGCTATTTTTTTCAGTAAACAATAAATAAACTTCTTTCAATACATAGTAATCATAATTGCTTTATTTGTTCATGATACCTTATTTATCATTGACACCTTTTCTGTAATTGATAATTGCCACATAATGGACCAGTGACGTTAAAACTAAAGCACATTCACGTGAGAGTAATTTTACATCTGTCAGAAGACTGTTTAGGAGACATGAATGATTAATCCTTATTTCTTGAAGGAATCAGTTAGTGTTAAAACCAGTGTTTTATAAATTACACAGATAATTCAACCTTATAGTAGCCTTTTTATAAGCTTAAATAATTTTTCAAATAGCTGAGATACTGAGTGTTTTACAGTTTGGAGTTTGACTGTCATTTTAATATCCTGATGGCACTGCATCCACAAGTATCCACTCTCCATCACCAATGCACACTAGCAGCAGTGTGTACTACCTACAAGATGCACTGCAGAAATTCACCAAAGATCCATGGACAGCACCTTCCAAACCTTACTTCACAAACTTTTCAAGGACACGGGCAGCAGATAAGTGGGATCACATCCACCTGCAAATTCTCCTCCAAGCCACTCACCACCCTGACTTGGAAATATATTACATTTCCTTCACTGTTTCCGGGTAAAAATTCTTGAATTCCATCCGTGATGACATTGTGGGTCCACCTGCAGCGCATGGACTGCGGTGGTTCAAGAAGGCAGCTCACCACAATAAATACTGGTGAGCCAGCGATGCCCATGTCCCAACATTGAATTTTTAAAAATTGGTACTGTTGAACTTTTTGTCAAATGAATTCTTTTAACTTGACAAATGCAGTACTTGTTTTTAAATGTTCATTTAGATAAACTCTTTTATAAGGGCATTATTTTGCTACTGGGAATAATATTTGGTCTTTTATTTGTGAATGAATGGTTTTAGAATGCTTCGAGATCATCAGTTGCTTCTTTGCTATGAAAAATCATCCAAAGCTCGGATTGTACCATTTGTACAGCTATTCCCTATTTTTTCATGGCATGGGAGCACCACTGGGAAAGCCAGCATTTGTTGCTGATCCCTGGTGAATCATTTTCTTGAACCCTTGCAGTTCTTGTGAAGGGTACACTTACAGGGCTGTTAGGGAGGGAGTTCCAGGATATTGACCCAGTGACAGTGAAGAAATGACAATATAGTTCCAAAACAGAATGGTGTGGGACTTGGAGAACTTGCAGATAGTGCTGTTCCACCCCTCTGTTGCCCTTACCTTTCACAGTGATATGCATCTCAGGTTTGGAAGATGCTGTCGTAGGAGTCCGATCAAGTGAAGAAGCAGAATTAGACCACAGCCCTTGAGTCTGCACCACCATTCAATGAAACCATGCTGATTTGATAATCCTCAACTCCATTTTCTTTCCTTTTCCCAACAATTCTTGACAAAAATCAGTTGATTTCAGCCTTAAATACATTGAACGACACAACCTCTATAGCTCTCTGTGGTAATCAGTGAGAAAACACACAGACTAACTGCAACTAAATATGATGGAGGATGATTGTACACTATCCAATGATCAAGATAAAGACATAAACCACCATTGACGGCAATGCTGTAACATCTGTTAAATGACCTCATACAGTAAGAATATTAGAACAATGAGAGTTTGGAGGACAGTAAGATTTTCCTCAAAACCTTCATTAAACATGGGAACAAAATTTCGTTTTAGAATCTCTGTGCAGAATGTGTAAGCTTCACTAAGTGGTGAACTGAGAAAATGGTTCAAAATGATAGAAAGCGTTTGTGAAGGATGTCTACAATTACCTGTCAGAATGGAATGCCAAATTATAGCATTATGTAGATAGAACTCTACTAATAATCTTAATAGATGGGATTGCATCCTGAGTTTAAGAAAGTAACTAACTATCAAACAAGAATAGATTATTTCAGCCTTCTTTTTCTAACAGACAACATACAACTTTGAATGCAATTGATTCTGTAAAATGCATTCACTTGTTCCGATAAAAAAAAGCCATAATTAAAAGCCTGAAAAAGTTGAAATGGACCCAACAGAGATCATTGCATAAAACCTTCACTGCATCTTATTACTCAACCCTGACTGGCTCAAACCACATGGGTGATACTTTCAACTTTTATCTCTTGGTTAAAATGAGCAATGCTGAATTTTTAACGAGTTTTACGCACTCCCCTTTCTCCATAACTGTGTTCCTCTTCTTTTAGAAGAGACATGTGGAGGCAGATTGCTTCCATTTGCTACATGCAGTGAATCCGTTAATGCATTCATAAGAATAGGTTTAGGTTTTGCTATGCCTAATGCACAAAGGAATTCCTCACCCTCAATGCAAATAAGGAAACATTTCAGGATAGCTGCATAAACAGCTAATTTGATACTGACCCCTGCAACTTTTATGGCTTCCAGTTCAACTGTTCAGGCTGCATGCTAAAGTAAATTAGACAGTGACTGACTGAAGAGAACAATTTTCTTAGTAATAGATTGAAATTGCCGAATAACTTGGTTGATTCTTCAGAGATCAGTCTGTTGTTTCAGCTTTTCTTCTGCACTGTTTTTGACTGAATCACTAAAACTCTATTTCACCCACTTGACAAACTTTTAGTTATGGTGCTGTGATTAAGTTCTTTTTGACAATGCCCAGATAATAGCCCACTTAAATTCTGCCTGTGCAATCTAGTATTATTAATCATAGCATGAACTCACTCCACTTGTGGAACGCTTCATGGGGGAAGAAAAGGCCATTGAGGCAATCCACATGCAGTACCAATTCTGGGTTCTGCTTCATTGCCCAGTCTCACATCTGAACTTATTCAGCGTGCTTGTACAATGAAAGTTCTCAGGGCATTGTTGTTGGGAGTGAGATTGATTTTGGTCACGTGAAAACTAGTCCCATCACTCACCATGACTACCACTACTTAGAGTCATAGAGTCATAGAGATGTACAGCACGGAAACAGACCCTTCAGTCCAACCCATCCATGCTGACTGGATGTCCCAACCCAATCTAGTCCCACCTGCCAGCACTTGGCCCGTATCCTTCAAAACCCTTCCTATTCATATACCCATCCAAATGCCTTTTAAATGTTGCAATTGTACCAGCCTCCACCACTTCCTCTGGCAGCTCATTCCGTACACTTACCACCCTCTGCGTGAAAAAGTTACCCCTTAGGTCTCTTTTATATCTTGCCCATTAGGAAATTCTTGTTACACTTATTTCATTGGTTTACATATCTAAGTTGATTTTACGTTGCTTGGGAGGATTTTTAGTGACAAATTGTAGAAAGGGTGGAAAGTAAGGGCAGTGAGTGAAATTGATTACACTGGTGTCACAATTAATGGCTTACATATATTGTGCAAGTGCACGTTTGGAAGTAAGTTAAATGGTAAACTACTTTCTTCTCACAGTCAGAGCAGGATGCATGGAGTTGCACTGTGTGGCAGTAACCATCTGCTGCACATACACCGTAAGATACACCAACTGCTGCAGAAAGATCATTACAGATTGTGCACCATTTACTGAGATGGTCAGACACATTGAGGGATCTTTACGTCAGCCAGTCAGTTGATTGCCCTCTAGTTGGCTCACAATGAAATGAAAATGCTGGTCAGGTACTATACCAGACAGATTTTCCCTGAAGTCATCCGAGGTACAGAAAGAGATTGGACTGTACATCACCAGACAAGTAAAAAAGATATAAAAGATTTTTTTAAATGTCCATCACTGTTGGAATAGTTAGGCTGCTCAGTGAAAACGAAGTAACTGAGGAAATAGGAAAGATAGTAAGGTTTAGTTTTAACAGGATGTGTAAACAGTGGCTTTTCACTACTGTATAGGGAATGCTGAGTTTTTAATGAGCAAATTCTGACCTCTCAACACCAAATTATCTGGAAACTGCGATCTACTAATGATTGTGCAAAGCCTCCATATTAAATGAAATGGAAAGTGTCCAGAAAAAAAGATCTTGAATGTTTTGTTTTTCTCAAAGATTTGGCATATACTTAATTTACGCAATGGGAGACTTTGTCTGCTGACTGCTATTTTTTTAATTGCTAGAGTTTTATAGATTTGATGAACAATGACTTTGTCATCCAAATTGCAATAGGGTCTTATTGCTTTTAGAACAAAAAAAAAGTGGTGATACCATAATACATGCAAATCAAATGTGAAAAGTTATTGGCGATATTTAAGCATTACTCCAAGTTGAACATTAAAGGTGTCAATTAACTGTCACTGGGTCCCCAGATCATACTGTATATTCGCAGTGCACGTAACAAGAAGTCTCTTTAGTTTTAGAAGCTACTCCCTACGGATTCAGAGAGTTGGCATGATATACTGAGGATGTGCTGCAAGTTGTAATGGTGTATGAAATCTGTTCTATTAGATGATAAATCAAAGCTGGAATACCAGCCAATCAGATTGCTGCAATGAGCTTATTATAACACATAAATGTGCAAACATTATCAAAACAGTTTGTCCTTCCTGTCACTGAATGTATGAAGAAGCTTCTCATTCTTTTTTAATAGGGAGAAATAATCGAAAAACATGCCCAGCACATAATACAAGGCTATAACACACTTGAACACTCAAATGACGTAGCAAACTGGGAATATGAAGCTGAAATTGCTTTACGCAGTCACTTGAATTCTCAGACTGTCTTACTGTTTTGATTGTATTCCCACACCCAGGACTGTATGATGGCTTTTATCAAATGTGAAAATGGAGGGATGGCTGCAGATATGTAGTAGACTACAGATGAACTCATCTATCTTATAATAAAGTGTGTGAAATACCCAAGTTATACCTGGCACCATGCCATGGTGCTTATGACTTTGAGAGGAATGATACATCCCGGAGGAAACATTGTAAGTTAGTTTGCTATCATGTGTCAATTTTCTGCAGCATTCCTTCAACCTAATATAAACTAATTCTCACTTACAAACACACACACGCTGATTATACCAGTCCAACGATGTCCTCAGCCCAGGTTTGCATCATACTTAACATCTCATTCTCTCCTCACACCCTTCATTTATGCTTCACTGACATGCTGACTACCTTGCCCATATTTGACAATATTGCACCCACTCCCATTTAAATGAGAGCTTCATTATTACATAGTTTTTGCATTATTTACATCATGACTATTTCACCTTCTACTTTACTTGTCTTTCCCTCCATAATGATACATGCATATAATTAACCCATACCTAAGTTCTGCAACAGGTACATAATTGGAGAGAGTTTTAAATTTAGTCTCAAAATCATAAAGATAAACTAATGTTCAGGCACTTTTAGTCATCACGTTTGTGATGACAATACAGATGTTTAAAACTGCACTGAGATCGTTTATCCCTTTGTCAGACTGGGACCCAACATCTGGATTTAGTTCTGAGCACTTTGTTAGACTTGCACATACCCCTAGACTTTTCACAGCCTTTATATACTGGAAATTATTATCAACCAACCATCCAAAAAGCAATGCGTACTCTCCTACCTGAGACCTGCATGAATACAGCATCTCTCTAAAATGCCAGATTGAAGACTCATTAATGAGCAGTGCAGAGTCTAAACCAGGAAGTGTGAATTTGGATATTGAATTCAATATTGGGCACAGGAAGTGAAATAAAGAGTGTGTAAGAAAGGGCAGTTTAAGAGACAGTCAAAAGGAATATTAAAAATACATAATTTTATTTTTTTTTGTTGGAAATGTCCAATGAAAAATCAAGCCAGAGCAAATGTGAATTCACACTTATAAAAGATCATTTTCAGTGTCAGTATCAAAGGGGTTGCTTGACAGCATTAGCAATGTGTTAAATGAGTGCTGGGATTGGAAAGGTAAAGTCTTCACATTTTCTTTGGCATTTTGTCTGTATTGTTGGCACAAGAACATTACATTGTGCAATAAATTCAAAGATGAGTCAGAAGGCGAGATGATGTTGAGACGTTTTCAAGAGTATTTTGCAACTCGGACTCCAGGTGCATTTGTTGGAAGTTTCTTTCTGATTTTCCCATAAACAACAGCATTACCAAATTGCCTCACTAATACCTTTAAAGTAAAATCTGGCCCTTTGTTTCAATGCTACTCTACACAAAAATAATTCCTCAGTTAAAAGGAATGTACTTATTGAAACAGAAGTGATGATATCATTGCTATTAATAATAGCAGTATAGGTCATTTCGTCAATGTGATTTGGCTGTAACGCGATTGGTGAATTGGGGAACCATTTTTTTAAAACGCGAATTCCTGTTGGCTATTACACGATTCCATCCCTGGCACTAGGTGTTGTAGTGCACTGAGGACTGGACTCGTGTCGACATCACATGGTCAGTCAGCTCGCATGCTTTGTGCTGAAGTGCTTCCTGACAGGTACAGTGCTGTACTCCATCATTTTTAGTCCTGGTTTTTGCAAGTTTTGCTGTGTTTTCCATGAATATGGAAGGATAGAGTTGCAAAGTGATGATGACCGTCAGCCCCTGGCTTAATACAGTACTGCAACTCAGCAAACTCAGAAACCCCTTCAAGTTACCTTCCAGTTTTTCAGGGTAAAGTGTTACATTTATTGTATCATTTCATTAAAATATATGATTTTAACATTTATTTAGACTGTGCTATCATTTGTTTCAGGCTACTACCTTTGTTTTGATGTTTACTGATATTTTTAGTGATCCACCCCAACCCTGTTTTTCCCAAATCCCCGTTATTTCATTGCATGATTTTCTATAATGCAAACTCGCAGAAGAACGCAATTACTGCGTTAGAGAAGGACAGGCTGTATTGAAAATGATGGGAGGTTTCGGTAGATTTGATGGAGAAAAAAAGAATTCCTCTCGCAAGTTGGTCAATAACTAGGCTTGGCGATTTCAATCGTTGACCAAAAATGCAGAAAAAAGACTTGTCGACACATTTTTATACAGACTTCTGTTTTAACTCATATAGTTGTTGGATCTCTAACTTTCTATCTGCACACAAAAATTAAACAAAGAACTGTGGACCCTGGAGATCTTAAACAAAAACAGAAATTGCTGGTAAAACTCAACAGTTTTGGCAGCATCTGTAGAAAGAGTTAATGTTTGGAGTCTGGTAACTCTTCATCAGAATTGTCACCAGTTTCTGTTTTCATACATGCACAGCTGGTGAAAGTCCATTGCCATGGTAATTTTACAAGTGGGCCAGGCAGTTATTTGAATTGAGTTGAAATTATTGTCATATGTACTGAGGCACAGTGAAAAGCTTTGTCTTGCGAACGATACAGGCAGATCACAGAGTTAAGTAGCATAGGTAAGTAAATAATAGGTAAACAGTCGCAAAAACAAAAACACAAGTACAAGATTTTGTGAATCCATTCAGTATTCTAACAACAGTAGGGTAGAAACTGTTTTGAAACCGGCTGGTGCATGTGTTCAGGCTTCTGTACCTTCTCCCCGGTAGAAGAGGTTATAGAAAAGCATTGCCATGGTAGGATGGATCTTTTGAGAATGCTGGCTGCCTTTCCTTGACAGCGGGCCAGGTAGGTGGATTCTATAGATGGGAGATTGACCTTTGTGATTGTCTGGATTACAGAGTTCACCACCCCCGTAACTGTCCTTGAATGGTACAGTTGCCATACCAGGTAGTGATACATCCAAATAGAATGCTCTCGATGGCACACCTGTAAAAGTTGGCCGCCATGCCAAATTTCCTCAACTGCCTGAGGAAGAAGAGACATTGTTGGGCCTTTGTAACCAGTGTATCCACATGAAGAGGCCAAGAAAGCTTGTTGTGGATGACCACTCCCAGGAACTTGAGATTGAGGAACTCACGGGGTTATGGACAAAACAAAAAATCTATTTGTAAAACCAAGTACTACAGCTCTTTGAGTGAGCTGGAATGTGCAGAATGACCTCCTTCTACACTTTGACAAAAGGAATTCATAGATTTATAGAAATTCAATCACATAGTTGCTCTGTTTATTAATGCTGCCAATCGTTTTTTTTCAGTGGCCTACTAGATCTTGACATTCTCCATCTTACAGTCAGGCTGAGTTGAAGGGCTTAATCTTCTTAACCTTGCTGCTGCAATACAAAGCTGGCTGATTTCATTTAAAATGAATAAATGCATTAAACCTGACCTTTTGAAAGTGGATTTAATTTACTGGGGAATGTGAAAGGTGATGAGATGCCTTGAATTAGTTCTATTGGTATTGATTGTGTTGTGTGTCTTAAAATATTTTCCCAGATGAGGAGCATTTCAGTGTTTGAAATTCATTGGCCCAAACATATAAGCTTGAATTGTGCTTCCCAGATTTCTTCTTTCTGTTCTCCAATTTTCATTGCTGTTATTAATTTCTAAGCGACTATATTGTGATGAAAAGTCATGTAATTCTCAGTTAGGAGGGAAAACACCAAATCTCTGTGGCACTTTGGAGCCATTGCACAGAAACACACTTGGTTAAATATTACATGTGGCAAAGCTCGGGGAAATAACTAGTACTGCTTTAGCCATGTTAAAACATGACAATGGTTGATGAGAAGGACAATTCCTGTCCCCTTTACTTTTTTAAGTTGTGAAGGGTCAAGGCTCAAATTGTAGGTTGCAAAGGGCAGAATTAAAAATGAAGTTTAGATGAGAAAGTAGAAATGCTATCTCATTGGCAACTTACCGTGACTATTAATCAGGTAATACTTAGACTCAGATTACTTATGCGATATAATCGTTTTAGAAATTCTATGTGGGAGGCCTGTTTGCTCTTCCACCACAAGTCCAGAAGTAAAGAACATCAGTTTCTTGCTACCCACATGTTATACTGCAGATCTTTCGGTCCAACCCACCCATGTCACCCAGGTATCCCAACTTGAATTAGACCCTTTTGTCTGCATTTGGCCCATAGCCCTTTAAACCTTTCCTACTTATGTACCTTCCAGATGTCTTGTAAGTGTTGTAACTGTACTTGCCTCTACCACTTCCACTGGCTTGAATAGGAAAATTATGGAGACCTGTTCATGCCAGTCCATCCACAATGACTGGGAGATTCCTCAGTTACATGAAAGGGATGAGGCCAGCATAGAGGTCTTGTAAAGGCTGAAGATTCCATTCCAGACCCTTATTGTGAGTAGAGGTGTATAGGCTTTCATTATAGCATAATTTGATCCACCATTGAGTTTAGGTCTTATAACTGACCCAGAACCCCAACGAATCTAACATTTGGTTTCCATTCTAGGGACAAGAGAAATATTGGTAGTTTTGGAGATCATGGAGCAATAGGGCACTAGATATGCACTAAAGGAACTTGTGAACTGATCCTTTTGGTAACCCCACAATTTCCAGCAGGGCCAGTGTTGAAGGACCCTATTGGTCATGCACTAACATAAATAGCCAAATTGCAGCTTATGGAATGCCAAGGTGAAGAGATCAGCTTTCCATCATCACAGTCCTGTACTGCAGCACCAATGATCAGTGATTTAATTTTAACTTTAACCTCAAAACTGATGCTTGTTGCCATGAAGGTCCTGGTACAGTGCACAGCTGCAGCTAACCAAAGCCTGAAAATGCTACTCTCTCCCTTTGATACAATCCAATCCAATACAACACAGCACAGCACAGGAACACCAAGCTGCGCTGATTCCTTATCCTTATTTAGACCTATTACCTATTGCCCATGCATGGTATCTAACCCTTGCGTTCATGTGTTGATCAAGATATGCCTTAAACATTGCTCGTGTGCCTGGTTCCACCACCTCCACTGGCAGAGGAAGGTGGGTTCCAGGCACCCACCCATATTTTCCCTGGACATCTCTGCTAAAGTTTCCCCACCTCACCTTGAAGCTATCCCCTCTTGTGGACGACCTTTCTACCCTGGGAAAAGGCCTCTCAGATACCACCCTCTCTGTACCTCTCATAATTTTGTAGACCTGCATTGGGTTACCCCTCATTCTCCAACTTTCTAGTGAAAACAATTTGAGTTTTTCCAATCTCCCTCGTAACTAAAATCCTCCAGACAAGGCATAATCCTGTTTAACCTTCTATGTACCCTCTCCAAAGCATCCACATCTTTCTGCCTAGTGTGGTAAGCAGAACTGTACGCAAAATGCCAAATATGGCCTAACTAAAGTTTTGTACAGCTGTAACATAACTTGCCAACTGTTATATTCAATGCCCCAGTTGATGAAGGCAAGCGTGCTGTGTTCCTTCTTGACCATCTTATCCACCTGTGTTGCCACTTTCAGAGATCTATACACCTGTACACCCAGATCCCTCTGTATGTCAACGTTCTTAAGGGTCCTGACATTTATTGTATCATTTGCACCTGAATTTGATCTTCCAAAATGCATCATCTCACATCCGTCCAGGTTAAACTCCACTTGCCATTTCTCTGCCCAAATCTGCAGTCTATCTATATTCCACTGTACCCTTTGATAATCCTCCTCCTTATCTGTTTCACTGACAATTTTAGTGTCATCCACAAACATACTAATTGGACCACATGCATTTTCCTCCAGACCATTTATATATATATATTACAAACAACAAAGGTTCTGGCAATGATCCCTTTGGAACACCAATAGTTACTGATTTCCCTTCCAAAAAGCTGTTACTCTCTGTCTTCTATGGCCAAGCTAGATCTGTATCCATCCAGCCAGTAACCCCAGATCCCACGAGACTCTACTTTTTGATCAACCTGTCATGAGATACCTAATCAAAATGCCTTATTAATGTCCATGTAGACAACATCCACCGCACTTCCCTCATCAATCGTTCTTGTCACTTCCTCAAAAAATGCAATCACATTGGTAAGACACAACCTACCCCACACAAACCCATGCTGCCTAACAAGTCCATTCACTTCCAAATGTGAATAAACCCTGTCTCTCAGTATCTATGGACAATTACTTCTCTCTGTTTAGCCTCCCGCTTCAGGATGCCCTGTTCCTGCTCAGAGACATCCACGAGCCTGACATCAGGGAGGCAACATGCCATCCTTGACCCTCTCCTGTGGCCACAGTAGTGCCTCACTGTGCCTGTGACTATCAAATCTCCAATTCTCTGCACTTCAAGAACAGCTTCTTCCCAGCTTTTATGAGACTTCTCAATGGACCTCTCAAATTTTAAATTGAATGTTGCTCTCCCTGTTTGTGCACCTTCTCCGCAGCCGTAACATTGTGCTCCTGTCTCTGTTCTCTTACCCTTACGCATTTTGTATGTATGATCTGCCTGTACTTCATGTAAAGCAAAACTTTTCAGTGTACCTGTGTACATATGAGAATAATAAATCAAATCAAAATCAAATCTGTACAGCAAGGCCAGCCATGGTGCTGCTGCTCTGGCTACTGCTGCTGTTGTCACCTGATAAGTCAAGCCAGGATTTTAAACAAAAGATTGGCAGCACTTTGAGGGAACAAAAGTTATAGAGTGACTGAGAGATTGACTGACTGACTGACTGAGAAGGAATGATACTGAATGGGTGGCATGGTAGCTCAGTAGTTAGCACTGCTGCCTCACAGCACCGGGGATCTGGATTCAATTCCAGCCTCAGGCAACTGTCTGTATGGAGTTTGCACATTCTCCCATGTCTACCTGGATTTCCTTTGGGTTCTCCGGTTTCTCCCACCGTTCAAAGATGTATGGGTTAGGTGGATTGGCTAACTTACCCATAGTGTTCAGCAATGTGTATGTTAGATGTATTAGCTGTAGGAAATGCAGGGTTCCAGGGATGGGTCTGGGTGAGATGCTCTTTGGAGGGGCTCATTGGGCTCATTGGGCTGAATGGCCTGTTTCCACACTGTAGGGATTCTATGGACTGCTCTACAAAGAGCCAGTATTGACCCGATAACCTCTTTCTGGCCCATAAAAATCTTCAAGGGGTCTGAGCAATGTGGACAATGATGAGATTTGTGACAGAATTGCCCAAGAAGTCTGGTGGGCTACAGGGTAATTCTGCTCCATTTTTCTGTTATACCTGCTTGTTCTGAAGAATGTCCATCTTGAATATCAGGCACCAGCATCCCCGTGCATGTTCTGTGGGCAACAGCCACATGCATCCCACGTCCACAGACATTGGTGCCAGAAACGTACAGCCTCTAAGAATCCTCATGACAATATTTCTAATCCACTTTTCTACATTTCTGCATTTCAATGCTGCACTGTGGAATGTACCAACAACTATCATTGTAATGTTGCAACCAAGACATTGCGTTCTCAGGGACATGCACCCAGCTTATGGACTAGACCAGTCTGCATCTTTGGGCTCATTATTTTCTGTCATAGAGCTCACTCACTCTGAAACTACCTGGATGTACAAAGCCTCCCTGGCTTGCCTTGTCTTTGTGTGTGTTACCCCTCAGGAAGAGCCATCAGGCTCATGTGACTTCTGTCTTGCTGTGCTGCTTAAGTGCAGCCTCAAAAGAAGAAATGTTGTCATGGTAGTCAGCAGACTTCAGTTAAGGCAGAGGGGTTAAGTCAAAGACACCCGCTGATACCAGTCCACGGGCCTGCACTGTCAGTCAGCCACTCTGGCTAATGAGAGTCAGGATACTCCTGGTTTGAGAAGTGAGGAGTCAAATGTTGGGTGTATCTGTCCAATCTGTCTCTCTGCCCAATCCATGTCTGTTTTCCTCCTAGAATGAGAGAGGTAGATATTAAGGGAGATGAAAGTGGGTGCCACTGGTGTCACTTTTGGTGCAGGTGAGGCAATATCCTGACTGAGTGAATGGGCAGCACCGAGAGCATGCAGGTTTAGTGGTGTCAGGGGTTGGGGTGGGTGACGGTGAGTGAGGCATGAAGTTCAAGAGCAGAGTGGGAGGTGGTTACAATAGCAGAGATGAAATGAGTATGAGATATCAGAAAGAAGATAGTGGCACTTATGACATCAGAGTGGTGAAGGTCATTGACCTTCTTCCTACAGCGCTGAGCATTCTTCCAAATGGCTGAGACTGCACTGATCCAGGTGGCAATCATGGACCAGGCTGTCATGGTCTAGTGTCATGGCCTCCACTGCTGATCCTGAGGGTCCATGGTCTTGAATTTCCTCCTCTTTCAGATAATAATCCAACAGCCTCTTAAATGTCTCAAGCAAATTTTTCTTCAGTATTGTCTAAGACAATGCATTCCAGACCTTAATCAGCCATGGTGAGAAAAAAGTATTTCCGTATGTGTCTATATTGTTTCTTTTGCCAAGTATCATAATTCTGTGCCCTCTTATTCTTGACCCTTTCACCAATGGGAACACTGTCAATATCTCTTACAATTTTGAATACCCTCATCAAATCTATTGATGCTTTCTTCTCCAAAGATAATAGTCCCAATCTCGCCATTATATCCATATGCCAGAAGCCCCTTGTGCCTGGAACCATTTCCATACATCCTTTCTGCATGATTTCCCATGTCTTTATATCTTTCCTAAAGATGGATGCCTAGAACTGAACTCAGTATTACAGTTGAAGCTGAATCCATGTGTTTTATATAAATTTGTTGTAACCTTCTTGCTATTGTATTAAATGCATCCATGCACAAAGAATTGTTCCATCATAGTGCATCACAGGACGTAGAAACAAAAGACTTAAGATCAAGGTTAGGCCACTTCTTCTTCAAAATTATTAGACCGTTTAATAAGATCATGTTGAGCTGGTGGTTGCCTCAGCTCCACTTTCTAGTCTGCACTCCCATCCCCCCTCAACCCTTGACTCTCTTGCCCAAAGGTTAATCATTTCAAATTCTTAGTATTAAATTTCATCTGCAACATGGCCCATTCCACCATTTTGCTTATGTCCTCACTGCTCATAGATATTTCATACCATCGCAAATTTTCAAAATGTGCTCTGTACACCAAGGCCCAGATCATTAATACACATTAGGAGCAGCAAGAGTCCTAATACTAACCCCTGGGAACTATGCCCTAAAACTTCCTTCAGTCTGGAAGGCACCTGTTCACCACTTCTCTCTGTTACCTGTTACTCAGTCATTCCAGATCCATATCCTCACTATCTCTTGATAAATAGTTTTGCTGCTGTACTTTCAAATACCTGAGGAAGTCCATGATTCTCAGATCAACAACATTATACAAAAATCTTCAGAAACTTAATCAAACATGATTTGCTGTTAACGAATCTTTGCTGGGTTTCCTTAATAAACTTGCCTTCAGCCAAGCAACTATTGATTTTATCTTGAATATTATTTCTAGTAGCTTTTCCACCATAGAGGGGTTTAACTTTACACTCTTTACAAAACAAGTGTGTAACATTTGCAATTCTCAAATTTTCTGGTACCTTCCCAGTCTAAGGAAGACTGGAAGATTATGGATAGTGCCACCCCCTCTCTCATTTCTCTCAGAGTTCTTGGATGCATGCAAGTAGAAATACTATTATCCTATAGAAATTATCCTCCAGTTCTGAGGAAGGGTCAAAGTACCCGAAATGTTAACTCTGAATGCTTTTCACAGATGTTGCCAGACCTGCTGAGCTTTTCCAGAGAATACAAAAACAGAAATTGCTGGAAGTTTTTAGAATGCATTTTAATCCAATAATGGGTTTTACCAAGGATGAAAAGCAAGACAGAAATAGAAATATGCAATATAAATAAACCTTGATGTGAAAGCTTGGAACTTAATCTATCGGCTAATGACAGAGTGGTGAGGCATTCATCTTCAAGTCTGATCTCTGGCAAAGTGGATGGATGTGCTACACCTGGCACCATCTCCAGATAGCAATCATCACCACAACGTGGTGACAAGATTTATGCAATATACACCATTTGTCATTTTGGCCTTTTCACAATCTACAAAATTTACGATTCACTAGGGTGCACCAGCCTAGTTGTTACTGGACAGTTAAGTTCGAGAGTCAAGATTAGAGTGGTGCTGGAAAAGCACAGCAGGTCAGGCAGCATCTGAGAAGCAGTAAAATTGACATTTCGGGCAAAAACTCTTCATCAAGAAGGCCTGATGATGAAGGGCTTTTGCCCGATATATCGATTTTCCTACTCGTTGGATGCTCCCTGACATGTTGTGCTTTTCCAGTACCACTCTAATCTTGACCCTAATCTCCAGCATCTTCAGTCCCCACCTAGTTAAGTTCTGGAGATCAGGTTCACGCCTCACCATTGAAATTACAAACTTAAATTTAACATAGCTAGTAAATGATAGGCTGGCTGGTAAATTGATCATGAAACCTGTTGTGTTTGATAAAATGCCAACTAGTTTGCCAGTAGGAAACATGACGTGGAGGTGCCGGTGTTGGTCTGGGGGGGACAAAATCAAAAATCACATGACACAGGGTTGTAGACCCCCCCTCGGGGGCTCTGAAAGCTTGCGATTTCAAATAAACCTGTTGAACTATAACCTGGTGTTCTGAGATTTTTGACTGAGTAGGAAACATGCCATCTATAACTGGACTGAGATACATGAGAATCCAGTGTTATGTGATTGGTTCAAAATTCCCTCAGTCAGACAATCTAAGGATATCACTTTGCAACATTCTTAGAACGCAAAGAAAGATAATTTGGGCATTGTATTTTCAGCATCAGCTGAGCCTTGTGGAAATGTTCCACTTGCATTTATTTCATCTTGTCAATACTTGCAGATCTGAAGAAGAGTCCGTTGATTTCTTTATCGCTCTCTCTACACATGCCTGTTGCATTTTTTTGTTGTTCTGAAGGTATCTGCAAGTTAGCATCACTAAGATTCTCGTGTCACCTCCTTCATCTGCCACCAGTAGCCTGGTACCTCCAATGTTATGACTAAGTTAAAATCACACAACCCCAGTTTATAGCCCAACAGGTTTATTTGGAAGTACAAGCTTTCAGAGTGCTGCTCCTTCATCAGGTAGTGAGTCACAGCTACCTGACAAGGGAGTAGTGCTCTGAAAGTTAGTGCTTCCAAATAAACCTGTTGGATGATGACCTGGTGCTGTGTGATTTTTAACTTTGCCCACCCCAGTCCAACACCAGCACCTCAACAACATGACTAAGATGGGCTGATTGAGCACAGGGAACCCCTGCAACGAAATCACTGCAGTTGCACTTTGTTCTAAAACATGAAGGGCAAACCTCTGATTAACGGAGGCTGAGGGGTGACCTTACATAGAACACAGAACATTACAGCGCAGTACAGGAACTTCAACCCTCGATTTTGCGCCGACCTGTCATACCAATCTGTAGCCCAAACCTTATAGAGGTTTACAAAATTTTGAGGGGCATGGATAGGGTAAATAGGCAAAGTCTTTTCCCTGGGGTCGGGGAGTCCAGAACTAGAGGGCATAGGTTTAGGGTGAGAGGGGAAAGATATAAAAGAGACCTAAGGGGCAACCTTTATTGAGCTGCCAGAGGATGTGGTGGAGGCTGGTACAATTGCAACATTTAAAAGACATTTGGATGGGTATATGAATAGGAAGGGTTTGGAAGGATATGGGCCGGGTGCTGGCAGGTGAGACTAGATTGGGTTGGGATATCTGGTCGGCATGGACAGGTTGGACCGAAGGGTCTGTTTCCATGCTGTACATCTCCATGACTCTATGACTCTAAATGGTTGGGGATGGGGTGGTGGCTGAGTGTGCATGTCCTTTGCCTGCTGGCCTGACTCTGCAGCCAGAAATAGAACATAGAACAATATAGCGCAGAACAGGTCCTTCAGCCCTTGATGTTGCACCGATCTGTGAACTAATCTAATGCGTCAGTTGTTTTGCATTGGACATGATGAGCTTCCTCAGCAACTCCTGGCAGAGCCTTCTGCCTCATCCAACACTCTTGAGGTCCTGGGCATTTCCAGACTTCCCACCATGTTTCTGAGGTGGAGTCTCAGCGCTGTGCTGAATGCAGCAAGCTATTTGGGCATGGAAAGATCCCAGAATTCCCAGATGACAGCTTACTTTTTGTTTATTCACTCATGGGGTCTGAGCATTGTTGACAATGCAACTGCCCATCCTTAATTGTCCAGAGGTCAGATTTGTTGTGTGACTGGAGTCACATCTGGGCCAGACCAGGTGAGGATGGTAGATTAAAAGTAGAATACCCCACGTACTGGAAATCAGATATTTAAAAAAAAAACAAAAATTACTGCAGAAACATAACATCGGTGGAGGGGGATCAGAGTTAATGATTCCAGTCCAGTAGGA
Source organism: Chiloscyllium punctatum (assembly GCF_047496795.1). Taxonomy (NCBI): domain Eukaryota; kingdom Metazoa; phylum Chordata; class Chondrichthyes; order Orectolobiformes; family Hemiscylliidae; genus Chiloscyllium; species Chiloscyllium punctatum. The sequence goes on along the minus strand of NC_092745.1, from coordinate 112,170,890 downwards.
CCTCTTCCCCAAAGGAGGTTTTGGAACAGCATGTCAGATTTCTTTCTCTTGAACAAACAAATGAGGCCTCATCTGGATGAAAGGCAGCATTTTAAATATCATCATTGGGTTAGGTTATGCACACCATTTACTCCCTCCCTCTCCCGTCCGTCCTTCTGCTAAATCCTTGTTCTATACTGGGAAGATCAGAAGTGGGAGATTGGGCTCTGCTCTGTGGGCAACATCCATTTTCCATCATAATTCCAACAGGTAAAGGAGCTTTGCAAGCTTTAATATGTTATCTTGCGTGTTAGAATGCTCTGCTGCTACACAGTAATCCATTTAAAGGCTGACCGAACAGAATAGCCTGCCAGAATAAAAATGAGAGAAATACACGGGAGGTCAGTCCACAACTCACAAGAGGAAATGTAGGTTAATCTTTCAGGTGTGGAACTGAGCATAAGTGAAGGGATTGTGACAGCCCAAAGCATCTTGGAGTTCAAAAGCAGGCACAGGGACTGTGGAAATTATGATTACACTGCACCATTAAAATTTGGCTGAGATTAGCTCCTGAGAAGAAACAAGCACAGTGTGGATCTATGAGAGTGCTTCTAAGGATCAACAAATACAGTTCCGATAAGTGTCTGGACAGCTGGGACTTCTTTCACTGGAGTTGAGATTTTAAGAGGTACCTGATTGAGGTTTACAAGATTGAGTAGGTTTGTGATAAGGGGAATAGTGATGAATTGGTTTACACGGTTTATAAGGACTTAAAGGGATAGTTGCAACAATAACAGCTTGCACTCATGTAGTTTTTTTAATGTAGTAAAATATCCTGAGGATCTTCAGCAAAGTGTTATTTGCGCAACTAAACCATAGAAGAAGGATGCAAATGCCTTGTCACGCAAAACAATACGTTTCACTGTACATTGTCACACTAAGTATACGTGACTGTAATAAATCAAATTACAGTAAGTGACAATATGTTCGCCATTGAGGTCGATTTAAAGGAGCACATTACTGGACACTTATTCATCCTATTTTCTGCAATGGTGGGGAATACGGGGAGCAGGAGGTTGTTTCTGGGCAAAGAAATGTCTCCTTCTGGGGTAATGGAGGCAACCCTTCCACCAGGCTGCGACCCCAAACAACTTGTAACCCTGTCTCCTACCCTGTTGAAAATTAGCCCCAACCTGCTCCCAGTAGTTGATTGTTATGGAGCTGTACGGATCATGGTAAGCTCCCTTCTGCTGGCTTTCCAGCTGGGTGCTTTGTGGAAGCTGTTGTGTTATGACTCACAGTCTGCTAGCATATCTTTAAGAGATATAATATATCAGAGCACTTTTAAGAAACATACGCATGTTATCATCACTGTATGTGACCTGATGGTATGAAGATCTCAGACTCCATCTTGACTCAGATTACTAAAGCAAGATGTGCTGCCGTAGATTGACATGCTGGAGAAGCTTGCTTTTCTGTTGTAATGGATTAGTCTTAATACCAGCCCAGACACTGACATACCTGTGAATGTAATAATTATATATAATAACCAGCAGAAGTAAGACTCTGTTGGATTATTCAGTGCCATGAAGGACATACAAAGATGAATGGCTGAGGATCCTGGGATTGTATTCATTCGAATTTAGAAGGTTGAGGGGAGACCTAATAAAAACTTACAAGATAATGCATGGCTTAGCAAGGGTGGATGCTGGGAATTTGTTTCCGTCAGGCGGGGATACTAGGACCCAGACTTAGGATTAGAGGGGGTCAATTTAGAACGGAAATGAGGAGACATTTCTTCAGCCAGAGAGTAGTGGGCCTATGGAAGTCATTGCCATGGAGCGCAGTGGAGGCTGGGACGTTAAATGTCTTCAAGGCAGAGATTGATAAATTCTTAATCTCGCAAGGAATTAAGGGATACAGGGAGATTGCGGGTAAGTGGCGTTGAAATGCCCATCAGCCATGATTAAATGGTGAGTGGACTCGATGGGCTGAAAGGCCTTACTTCCACTCCTATGTCTTATGGTATTATGTCTTATGGTTATCCATACCAAGTTTCTTCTGTTACATAAGCATTGCCACATCAGGTGAAATATCTGACTGAAATATCCTGCAAAATCTGCATCAGTGCCCTGTAAACCCTTGGTGTGAATTAGAATATGAGAAGCAGAGTTTTGAATGAGCTCAAGTTGAAGTAGAGTGGAACATTGGATGTTGGTCAGAAGAGCAATGATATTGTCAGTTCTGGAGGTCACTAAAGCATACCTAAGGATTCCAATGGTGAATGAGCTGAAACAGGAGTAGAGCTGGACATTGTCACAGAAGTGGAAGTTGGTGGTGTTGATGGTATAGTACACCACTTGTCTGAAACCCATCTTGGGAAAAGTGCAGCTCCTGATTGTGAACAGTAACATCCAGCTTCAGAGAGTTGCAAGATAGAGATTTGGAGTTGGTGGAATGAGGGAATTAGGTTTGTGATGGTATCAGAAGAAAAATAACTTTGGTCTTAACAGAGGCTGTTTCATTTGGCCAGGTAGTTTCCTGCTCTTTGCTGGCCTCCTTCACCCTTTGCCTTCGTGCTCTAGCCTCCCTCCCTTTATCATCTCCCATATCTCAGGCAACTTAGAGCGCTGCCACCTAGTGGCAATCATGGCATTGCATGATAGAGGACAAAGCATCTGTCTCCTTATGCTAAATGCCCTCAAGTGCTTGACACCAATGCAGTTAGGAATCTGAAGAAGGAAAGGGAATCTAATTGTGGCGAGCTGACCTTTTTATTGAGCACTTGTCAGATGCAAGTGCATTCAACATGGCTTTCTGATGTCTGCCGCCAGGAAGCTCTTCCTGCTTTTGAAGTTCTGAGAGCTTTCTTATAAAAGCCTACCTCCTCCCCATCAAGATCGGGCATTTGACCTCCTTCCCACCTGTTCACATGACCAGCTCTCTTTTCACTTCGAGGAGAGGATACGACTCACAGAGAACAGCTCCTCCATGTGACTTTCCCTAAAGTGGTTAATGAATGGCCAGAGGGCAGTCTCACCATCCCATTAAAGGGGTGGGGGGGGGGGGGGGTGAGGGGGAGGGGGGGGGAAGTTGGTGGTGGTGGGGATCAGTGAGCTCTCCGAGGCTGGATGGCTTGAATATAGTTAATGGACATGATGTGGAGATGCGGGTGTTGGACTGGGGTGGACAAGTCAAACATCACACGGCACCGGGTTATAGACCAACAGGTTTATTTGAAACTGCAAGCATTTGAAACCTCCATTCCTTCCTCAGGCAGCTAGGAGTACAACCCGGAGTCATGTTATTTTTGACACATAATGGAGGTAGAAGATGGCTACAATGGAACCAATGTCCAATGTGGTCTCCTCTACACCAGGGAGATGGGATGCAGATTGGGCAACCACTTTGTGGAACACCTGCATTCCATCTGTGAGAAAAAGACCCTGAGCTTCCAGTTACCCGTCACTTCAACACACCATTCTGTTCCCTGGTCAACATCTCTGTCTTAGGCTTGCTGCTGTGCTCCAGTGAAGCTCAGTGCAAGCTGGAAGAACAGCATCTTATTTCCCACTTGGGGACCCTGCAGCCTTTGGGACTCAATATCAAGTTCAATAAGTTGAGAACCTGAATACCTTCTTCCATTCCTTTACCCACTCCCAAACCCTTCACCCTGTCATGACATTGACTCTGCCAAAAGCAGACTATCTATTTTCACCTATTTCTGGTCCTCATTATTAGCGTATCTTTCTCCTGAGCATACTAACATCCATCTCTTTGTGTCCCTGACTGTCACTTCCTCAGTCTCTCTGCGCCTATCTGCTCACTCCTTTGTACACCCATTCCCTGCCAACACCCACCTTTCTCTAGGTGGAACCAGTTCTGAAGACGGCTAACTGGATACAGCAGGTTGACTACGTGTTCTCTGTCTGCAGATGCTGCCAGACCTACCGAGTTTCTCCAGCAAATTATGGCCAAAATGGAGCTGCTCTCTCTCCAACATTTTTCAGGTTTAAAATAGGAATGAGCTTTGCAGACAGGCCACTGTTATGGGCCTAGAACAAGTTCATAAGGCAACCTGTGATTACTGCTGTTACACTGCTGCTGCTACATGCTGGGGAGGTAGTGTGTGAAAGGCAGTTGGGGGTGGTCATGAGATACTTTAAGTCTCCCTAAAGATTATTCCTAAGTTATATATTCTTGATATCTTGAATCCATGCTCACATGCTCAGGGACATTAACTGAGAGAACCAGACAGAATCTTCAACCATTTAAGGGCAAAAACATTAAATCGATGAAGAGCTGGCAAGAATCCCTGGGGTGAAAATCAACTATTGCTGCTCAGTAGCCTGTCCCAAGGGAGAGCTTTACAAATGATGAAAGAGTTGTTGCAAGAAGGAATGCTTCAGATATCTGGATCACTGGAATCTCTTCCAGGGTAGCAGGGATATGTACCAGAAAGATGGATTACACTCAGACTGGTGGGACACCAATATAATTGCAGGGAGGTTTTCCAAGTGTCACTTGGGAGTAGCAAGGGATGGGAACCAGAGCAGCAGGTCAGCATGTGGAGAGATTGAGGAGAAGGTAGTGATAATAAGAACAGACAGAGCCAGGCTAACAAATAAAGTGGGACTCATGGCCTGCAGTGTATTTACTTTAATACAAGGACCATACCAGGTAAGGCAGATGATCTTAGACTCTGGGTTAATATATGGGAGTATAGTGTTGAAACCATTCCAGAAATTTGGGAAGGACTCACATTTCAGGGTTTAGCTGTTTTAGGAATGAGAGAGAGGGATATAAAAAATGCAAGGGAGGAGATTGCTGGGCCATTGACAGGGATCTCTGAATCCCCTTTAGGTAAAGGAGAAGTCCCATAAGACTGGAGAATAGCCAATGTTGTTCCTTCATTTAAAAAGGGCAATAAGGATAATCCTGATAATTATAGGCCAGTGAGCCTGACATCAGTCATAGGGAAACTATTGGAAAAGATTTTTAGGGACAGGATTTTCTCACATTTGGAAAAGAATGGACATATTAGGGATACTCAGCATGGGATTGTGTGGTGTAGGTCTTGCCTCACAAATTTGATTGAGGTTTTTGAGGTAGTGACAAAGATGATTGATGAGGATAGGCTGGTGGATGTTGTCTACATGGATTTTACTGCATGCACTTTACCTGATGAAGGGGCTATGCTATGAAAGCTTGTGATTTCAAATAAACTATAACCTGGTGTCATATGACTTCTAACTTTGTCCACCCCAGTCCAACACCACTGAACAAGTGTGAGGTGATGCATTTTGGGAGGTCAACTGCAAGTGAAAAGTACACTGTAAATTGAGGACCCTTAGGAACATTGAGTATTCAGAGGTATCTTGGGGTGTGAGCCCATAGCTCCCAGAAAGAAGCAATATAAGTGGATAAGGTGGTAAAGAAGGCATATGGTATGTTTGCCTTCATTGGTCGGGACATTGAGCACAAAAGTTGGCAAGTCATGTTGCAGCTATATAAAACTTCAGTTAGGCCATATTTGGAGTATTGTGTGCAGTTCTGGGCTCCACATTACAGGAAGGATGTGGAGGCTTTGGAGTCGATGCAGAAGAATTTTACTAGGATATTGCCTGGACTGGAGTATATTAGTTATTGTTGTGGTTCTGTTCACCGAGCTGGGAATTTGTGTTGCAAACGTTTCGTCCCCTGTCTAGGTGACATCCTCAGTGCTTGGGAGCCTCCTGTGAAGCGCTTCTGTGATGTTTCCTCCGGCATTTATAGTGGCCTGTCTCTGCCGATTCCGGTTGTCAGTTCCAGCTGTCCAGCTGTAGTGGCCGGTATATTGGGTCCAGGTCATTGTGTTTGTTGATAGAATCTGTTAATGAGTGTCATACCTCTAGGAATTCTCTGGCTGTTCTCTGTTTGGCTTGCCCTATAATAGTAGTGTTGTCCCAGTCGAATTCATGTTGCTTGTCATCTGCGTGTGTGGCTACTAAGGATCGCTGGTCGTGTCGTTTCGTGCCTAGTTGGAGTATATTAGTTATAAGGAGAGGCTGGACAAATGTAGATTGTTTTTCCGAGAGCACTGGAGGCTGAGGGGCAACTTGGTAGAAGTATATAAAACTACAAGAGGCACGGATAGTCAGAGTGTTTTTCCCAGGGTGGAAATGTCAAAAGGTTTAAGGTGAAAGGGCGAAAGTTTAAAGGAGATGTTTGAGGCAAGGTTTTTTACACAGAAGGAGGTAGGTGCCTGGAATGCATTGACAGTGAAAGCGATAGAAGCAGATATGATCGCAATGCTTAAGGGACGTTTGGACAGACACATGAACTGAAGAAGAGCTTATGCCCGAAACGTCGAGTCTCCTGCTCCTTTGATGCTGCCTGACCTGCTGCGCTTTTCCAGCAACACATTTTTCAGCTCTGATCTCTAGCATCTGCAGTCCTCACTTTCTCCCAGACACATGAACTGGCAGGGAATACAGGGACATAGACCATGTGCAAGCAGATGGGATTAGTTGGGAATGGCATCATGGTCAGGACAGACGTGGAGGGCTGAACAGCCTGTTCCTGTGCTGTACTGTCTTATGCTCAGTGCTTTATGTTCTCTGTTCTAAATGATTGGTACATCTACCTCTGATAAGGAATAATGTACAAAAAACATTGTAAATATACTGCACATCTGCACTTGCTGTAAAACTGTCATTGTCAATTTCTTGTGGAATAACTAGTTACGACCGTATTTTTATTAACACACAGGCTAAATTCTGTTAAGCGTCTCCTCCATTTATATACAAACATGGCTTATTAGTTTGTGAAGAAATTGTGGATGTCAACCTGGTTTACATTTGATAGACGATTAATATAATTCCTGAGGACAACAATGTTCCTTGTTTTATATATATATATAAGCATGCCAAACCTGACTGGTGTATCAGCTCCTGGGGCCTGCTTTGCATGTTGATATTAAGCTCTTGATTCTCTGTGGATGAGGAGCACTTTTACAAGGCAATTAGCCACGGTGAATTGAATTAAATTCTGGAATGTGTTTTATTTTGTCCATGAACATTGAATGAATGTTCATCCTAGAGTGACTGGTGCAGTATCAACATGAGGTTGACAGTTGGCCCATCCTAACACAGAGATACATTTGGAAGATTTATTTTGTTGCAAAACCATGTTGGTTGTCTGAGCTGTCTGACTCATTGCTCATCAGGCAAGAGCTCTCTGTACTATTGCTCACCATGATAGTTGTTTACATTGTCATTCTCTTTCCATGTTGGATTCACAGGCCTGCTTTGTGCAAGGAATACCACTTGGGAGTCGGACAAAGTTAACATGATTTTTCAAAGGGAACATGTGGGAAATCATGTCACACTAAATTGGTTGAGTTTTTTTAAAAAGTAACAACAATGGTTGATGAAGGCAGAGCAATGGATGTTGTCTATATGGACTTCACCAAGGCATTCAACAAGGTAATGCTTAGTGCTGGTTAGCAAGGTTAGATCACATGGAATCCAGGGAGAGCTGGCCAGGTGGATGCAAAATTGATTTGAAGGTAGGAGACAGAAGGTGCTTTTCAGCCTGGAGGCCTGTGAAATGTGTCGCAAGGATTGGTGCTGGGTTCACTGCTTTTTGTCACTTTTATAAATGATTTGGATGTGAACATAGGAAGAATGATTAGTAAGTTTGCAGATGCCACTAAAATTGCTGGTGTAGTGGACAGTTATCTCAGAGTACAACAAGACCTTGTTCAGATGGGCCAGTGGGCTAAAGAGTGACAGTGAGATAAATGTGAAATGTTGCATTTTGGGAAGGAAAATCAGGCAGGACTAATATGCTAAACAGCAGGGTCCTGGGAGTGTGGCTGAACAAAGAGATCTTTGGGGTGCACGTTCATAGTTCCTTGAAAGTGGAGTCACATGCCGACAGCGTAGTGAAAAAGATGAAATAAAAATTGAAAGAACTGTGGATGCTGGAAATCAGAGGTAAAGAACAGAAATTGCAGGAAAAGCTCAACAGGTCTGGCAGCAACTGTGGAGAGAAATCAAAGTTAATGTTTCACATTCAGTGACCCTGCTGTAGAACGTTTTTTTTTCTAGTGAAGATGATGTTTGGTACACTCATCTTTATTGGTCAGAGCATTGAATATAAGAGTTTGGAGGTCATTTTGCAGCTGTACAGAACATTGGTTCGGCCACTTTTGGAATACTGCATTCAATGCTGGTGTCTGCACTATAGGAAAAATGTTGCTAAACTCGAAGGGTTCAGAAAAGATTTATATAGGTGTTGCTGGGATTGAAGTGTTTAAGCTATAGGGAGGGGCTGAATAGGCTAGGGCTACTTTCCCTGGAGCGCTGGAGGCTGCGGGGTGACCCAATAGAGATTTTTTGAATCATGAGGGGTATGGATAGGTGAATAGCCAAAGTATTTTCCCCAGGGTAGGAGAGTCCAAAACTAGAGGTTTAAGGTGAGAGCGGAAAGTTAAAAGGGACCTAAGGGGCAAATTATTTACTCAGAGAGTAGTCTGTGTATGGAATGAGTTGCCAGAGGAGACTGGTACAATTACAGTATTTAAAAGGCATCTGAATGGGTATATGAATAGAAAGGATTGAGAAGGATATGGGCTAAATGCTGGCAAATGGGATTGGAGTAATTATTGTTATCTGGTTGGCATGGACAAGTTGGACCGAAGGGTCTGTTTCCATGCTGCTCGATTCTATAATTATGACTCTAGCTTTTATTTTAGCATTTTATGAGAATACAACTAATTGGGATGAAAGGAAGCCAGTTGACAAGCAAAAGGCATTTGATGAGGTAGTACACAAAAGGTTAATCCACAAAATAAGGGCTCAAGGAGTTGGGGATCATTCAAAGAGGGCAGGAGGCAAAGAGTAAGGCTAAATCGAGCTTTTTCACATTATTAGGTAGTGACTAATGGAGTGCTGCAACGATCAGTGCAGGGGCCTCAGATATTTACAATCTACTTTATAACACAGACAAACAGACTGAAAGCAATCCACCTGGGCTTGCTGGGTAGAAGCTGTGAGGAGGACACCAGAGATAGAGATGGGTTAAGTGAGTGGGCAACAAGATTTCAGATAAGACCATAAGACATAGGATTGGAAGTAAGGCCATTCGGCCCATCGAGTCCACTCGCCATTCAATCATGGCTGATGGGCATTTCAACTCCACTTACCCGCATTCTCCCCGTAGCCCTTAATTCCTCGAGACAACAAGAATCTATCAATCTCTGCCTTGAAGACATTTAGCGTCCCGGCCTCCAGTGCACTCTGTGGCAATGAATTCCACAGGCCCACCACTCTCTGGCTGAAGAAATGTCTCCACATTTCTGTTCTGAATTGACCCCCTCTAATTTTAAAGCTGTGTCCACGGGCCCTAGTCTCCTCACCTAACAGAAACAATTTCCTAGCGTCCACCCTTTCCAAGCCATGTATGATCTTGTACATCTCTATTAAGTCTCCCCTTAATCTTCTAACCTCCAAAGAATACAATCCCAGGATCCTCAGCCGTTCCTCATATGTTAGACCAACCATTCCAGGGATCATCCGTATGAAATGGAATACAATGTGAGCAAGTGTGAGGTTTTCACTCTGATAGTAAGAATAAAAAAAAATGTTTTAAAAGACGTAAAACTTATAACGTTGATGTCAGAGAAATGTCTGTATACTTGGACAAGAAATAGAATGCAGAAATCGCAAGCAATTATGAAGATAAGTGCATATTGACCTTAATTGCAAAGTACAGGAGTACAGGAATAAAGCAGTCTTTCTATAATCATAAAGGAACAAAAACAGAAATTGTTGGAAAAACTCAGCAGGTCTAGCAGCTTTTGTGCAAAGAAAGCAGAGTTAATGTTTCGAGTTAACATGGTTCTCCGTCAATTTCTGTTTTTTGCTTCAGATTTCCAGCATCTGCAGTTCTTTAAATTATTGCCATCATAAAGGGCTGTGGTGAGTTCATATCTGGGGTAATGTGTCTAGTTTTGGTGCTGTATTAAGGAAGAATATACTTACATTTGAGAAAGTATAGTGAACATTCACTCTATTGGTTCCTGGGTGGTGAGGGTTTTATATTCTGGAGCATAGAAGTTTATCGAGTAATTTCAGTGAAACATGCAAATGTGCAAAGGGCTCAGCTGGGTTGATACAGAGAGATTGTTATTCCAGGCTGAGGAATCTAGAACATGAGAGCACAGCTTCAGGATAAAAAATAGAATCCCTACAGTGTGGAAACAGGCCCTTCAGCCCAACAAGTCCCCTCTGAAGCTCCAAAGAGTAAACCACCCAGACTCATTCCCCCTGAATGATGCACCTAACCTACACATCCCTGAACACTATGGGCAATTTAGCACAGTCAATTCACCTAACCTGTACATCTTTGGACTGTGGGAGGAAACTGGAGCATCAGGAGGAAACCCACACTGACAGATAGAGAATGTGCAAACTCCACACAGTCAGTCATCTAGGTTAGAATTGAACCCAGGTCCCTGGTACTGTGAGTTTGCAGTGCTAACTACTGAGCCACTGAGCCACCATGCCACCCTGGAGAGACTGAATCATTTAGAATCAAGAGTGCATTTTTTTTTTCCCCTTAAATGACTGTGAATATTTGGGACTCTAACAGAGAGGGTTGTGAATGATCCCTTGTTGAATCTATCCATAGCTGAGATAGATTTTTAGTCTCTCAGAGAATTAAGGAATATGTGGAGTGGGCAGGAAAGAATGATAAGGCCAAAAGTCAGCAGTGATCATATTGAGTGATATACCGAGCTCTATGGTCTTCTCTCCTCTGCTCTTGTGCTCTGATCCAAGAGTTACCCAGTCTTAAGCAAAAAGTGAAATAGTTTTTGCTAAGCACTCTATTTGGTTTGAATTGGTCTCGTGTCATCAATAAACTTCACCTCTTCAACTTATCCACAAAGAAAAATCTATTTGAGTCACAATTCTGGACAGCTAAATTAGCCATAAACACACACAATTGCAAAGATGAATGTCATATCGCCGCATATATGTTTAAGATTAGAAGTAAAAATCATCAGGTTCTGTAAAGATATAATTAGAAGTACTTTTATTATTAACCATCTGCCTTGCCAATGAACATACACTTCTTGTACACAGGAGACCAATTTATTTTGCTTCTTCTACTCTGACTATTTGCATTGACATCCAGGTCTGCCAGGAACATGCAATTGTGACAACTTTGCTATTGAACTGTAACCATGAACCATCAGCCTCTGATTTTCATTCTAAACACAGCTCCATCTAATTATCACAGTTTGTGCATCTTCTGGACTGCTTACTGTTTAGGCAGGCTACTAAAATGATACATACATATGATTAGCATATTATTCCATGAGACCTTATTAGTTTTACCAGTTGACGCTGTGATAACAGCATTGAATTCCTTTTTATTCTTCTGTAACACTTCTTTGCAATGCCAAAATTAAGCTGGACTAACTTCAGCCTCGGTCTCTAGGGTAGACCTTCAATCATGGCTTTGCACAATCTAACGGTTAATCTCTGCTCACATTGAGTTTAAAGACATTTAAAGGCACCGTGCTATGGCATCTGAAAGATGTCACTGACAAGAGGCTGCTGGGAGATGGACTGTTGCTGATCTGCCCTTAATGAGCCACTTGCACACTGCTGATAAGGCCCAGAGATTTACAGGCACAGACAACATTGAGCTAAAACAGGCTTTTTTTCTATTGACATGCTGTCCGTCATTTATATCAGTCATCACCACAGTCGAGAACAGTGAGCTAAAACAATCGGGCCCGTGTTTCTGCTCTGCTGAACAGGGACAGATGTCAGATAAATGATAGAGCTGTGCTGGCAAAATCTAAAGGGTTGGATGTACACCTCACATTTCTCAAAAGCTGTGTTGAAATAGGGCAGACACTGTATAGATAAGTGAAAGCATAACATAGTTGGGACAAATAGCACAAGAGAAAAAAATTGATCCTGTATTTCAGCCACTCTTACCTTTTTTTTCCCCTCAGAACATGTCATGCTGAATCAATGTTTGAAGTTTAACTGGTGACAGAGAGTACAGGTCTTCATTGATAAGAAGTGATTGCATCTTTTGCCATTAGAGATTAACATTAAGACAGAAGAATATTCAAAGACAGGTATTTATTGTGCATGATACTTGTGTGAAGAAGGCAAGATACCAGAGAGTAAGGGCAAAATTGGTTATATTGAAGACATTGTCGCAATGGCACCTCAGTAACCAATGTTTCATTCACACTTGAAGCTTATTTCATTTGACTACTTTTATATAGACTGTTGTTTTTGTCTAATTTCATATTTATATTTGAGCTTCTTGACAACCGAATATAACATTGGTTTGGCTTTGAACATCCATGACATCAATTTGATTGTCTAACTTATCACAGCAAATCCTTTTTCTTTGAATGTAATATTTCTCACCACAATTGTACATGCTATAAAAGGATAACAGCGATTGACAGTGCAGCTTACAGTGTCTGGATTTTACTTCGGTTGCTGTGAGTTGATAGAGAATGGAGAGAAAAGAGCTTGGATACTGAAAGATTTATGCTTTTCCCATGTGAGAAATTCTCGATGATCACATTGTATTTAATTTGCTGAAATTTGTCATATGGAATGCAACTGAAATGCTTTGTGTTCTTTGAGGGTTTCGTGATTAAGAAAACCAGGATCACAAGGATCTTCATTTAAACTAAGTGCAAACTAATTTTAGTATGAAACTGCTGATGTGATGAATAGTAAAATCTTTAATTGTTGCATAATACCAAGGATTATCACTCCTTTGTGATAACAGAACAATGACGTATTGTCTACCTCTTATCCAACCAATCACACAGATAACCAATTCAATTGAGATCAGTTATACACCTTTTAATGCCCAGCCCCTTTCAAAAATCTCAATAACCTCAACAATCATAAATTAACTAAATGACGTTCTAAAGAAAATGTATTGCATTTAGATTAATGTTGTTTTATGAAATAGAAATGCTTTGAGATTCCTTTGAAGATGACAAGCCATATTTATACTAGCATGGCTCATACATCACTTGATTTGGAAAATTGGAAGGATAAACTCCATTGCCTGCCATGAGAGTTAAGCAGCTCTTACATCCTATTGATCTTTCTGATTTAGTTGAGATTGTGTTTAGCTAATACAGCCTACCTATTACAAATCTAACCCACAGAAGTTATGAATGTCTGATAGGGAAAACAACAGTGAAAAGCACCAGCATGATTCCACAGACCACAGAGCATGTAGGAATTGATATTGAGGGAAGATGGTGGTGCAGTGGTAATGTCACTGAGCTAGTAACCCAGAACCTCAGGCTAATTTTCAAGGTACATAGGTTCAAATACTGCCAAGGTGGAAATGGAGGAAATAAACAGTGGCCTAACGGTAAATGTGCAACCACTATTGCTTGTTGCAAAACCTAACTGGTTCACTAATGTCCTTTAGTGAAGAAAATTTACCATCTTTATCTGGTCTGACTAACATGCTAACCCACAGCAATGTGGTTGACTCTTACCTGCTGTTTGGAATGACCCAGGAAGCTATTCAATTCATGGGCAATAAATGCTGGACTAGCAAGTGATGGTCAAATGCCATGACCAAAGAAAAGCAGTGCTGGGGTCGGGGGTTGGGGAATGTGCAATACATGGAGAGGAGGAGATGAAGTGTGGGGATGTATAAGGACCAGGCACTGCTGCTTGGGAATCAACATGTTTCCTTACTAAACTCCTGTGACAATAGAACTGCAAAGCCCAAACAAGGCATCTAGCCATGAGTAAAATACTCTTCAAATCTGAGCTGAGATGTTGCCTTTTGTTATAATACCTTAAGTTATCTTGAGAATGTGCCTTAAAAGAAGTTCTGGGATTAACAAATTAAGGAACCAAAAACAGCAAACCCATTCTAAAAGATGAAAGACTTAACAATCCATGTTTGTTCAATGTATCATTGTATCACTGTAATCTTTTGCTATAAATTCTGTGTCTAATGTCCTGTTTCACAACCACCTGATGAAGGAGCAATACTTCGAAAGTTAGTGCTTCCAAATAAACCTGTTGGACTATAACCTGGCGTTGTTATTTTTAACCTTGGAAAAGCACAGCAGGTCAGGCAGCATCCGAAAGCAGGAAAATTGACGTTTCGGGTAAAAGCCCTTCTTCAGGGATGATTCCTGATGACGGGCTTTTGCCCGAAACGTAAATTGTCCTGCTCATCGGATGCTGCCTGACCTGCTGTGCTTTTCCAGCACTATTCTAAACTAGACTCTGGTTTCCAGCATCTGCAGTCCTTGTTTTTACCTTATTTTTAACCTTATCCATTCTTCAAACTGTGTGAAGAATTTCATTTGGTGCTTTCCTGCATTGTGAATTAACAGTTGCTTACTGTGCGCTTGAGAGGAATTTTTACTTGAGAAGGGAGGAGGGGGATTAGGTTTCTAAACAGGCAGCAGGTTCAAAATGCTGGTGAGTTGAGACCTGCAAGAATCCACTAAATTCTAATTAAACATGAATGCAATCCATAGCACTGGGGTCTATCCCTATGGGACAGGGAAATCAGCTATTTAAATATGTAAAGTACTATTCATCATGATTATAGCCACCAAATGGTGTGCAGCTTTCTTACTGAACACTAGCCAGTAATTGAAATACCAATCGGCACTTTTAGGCTGGCAGCTGCATTTAATGCAAACATCAACTCCCTTATTGTTACAAATCACACAACACCAACAGTTATAGTCCAACAGATTTAATTGGAAGCACCAGCTTTCAGAGCGCTACTCCTTCATCAGTGTGTACACCCCAGTCCAACACCAGCATCTCCAAATCATGACTTATTGAGATGAATCTTTTTGCTAGGAGAAAGTGAGGACTGCAGATGCTGGAGATCAGAGCTTAAAAATGTGTTGCTGGAAAAGCGCAGCAGGTCAGGCAGTATCAAAGGAGAAGGAGAATCGACGTTTCGGGCATAAGCCCTTCTTCAGGAATTCCTGAAGAAGGGTTTATGCCCGAAACGTCGATTCTTCTTCTCCTTTGATGCCTGACCTGCTGCTCTTTTCCAGCAACACATTTTTAAGCATGAATCTTTTTGCACCAAACACAGGCTGAACTGGTATTTGTACTGAAGGTCCCAGATTGGTCACTATAGAGACTTATTTACATTTAAAAATCCCAGGAAAATTGCCCCCATGCTGCTTAGCTGCACATGGTGGAAATTTCATTGGTAACCAAACAGAAGCTAAAAAATTCCTTTACCTCTCTCCAACAATTCTTTGTCCTTTTACTCAATGCTTTAAAACTTTCCTCTTTTGGTGATGTCTATTGTAATGTCTGTTTCGGTGTCTTGTGTTACATTTTTGATTAGATTACTTACAGTGTGGAAATAGGCCCTTCGGCCCAACAAGTCCACACTTGTTCATCTAAACTCTCGTAATCAGGACTGGCATAGGTCTACTCCGTTAAAGACATCATGTAATTACACATTGATGCCATGGCTCTTGTGGAAGGATGTGGAAGCATTGGAAAGAGTGCATTGGAGATTTACCAGGATATTGCCTGGTTTGGAGGGAAGGCCTTATGAGAAAAGGCGGAGGGATTTGAGGTTGTTTTCATGAGAGAAAAGAAGGTTAAGAGGTGACAATAGAAACATACAAGATGATTAGAGGATTAGATAGGGTGGACAGTGAGAGACGTTTCCTTAGGTGGCGATGGCTAGCAAGACGGGACATAGCTTTAAATTGAGACATGATAGATATAGGACAGATGTCAGAGTAGGTTCTTTAATCAGAGAGTAGTAAGGATGTGGAATGCCCTCCCTGCAACAGTAGTAGCAGACTCACCAACCTTAAGGGCAATTAAATGGTCATTGGATAAACATATGGATGATAATGGAATAGTATAGGATAGATAGACGTCAGATTGGTTTCACAACATTTGAGGGCCGAAGGGCCTGTACTGTGCTGTAATGTTCTTTGTTCCATGTTTTATGTTAAGTGGTAGTGTCCCTGTATCTGGGGGAGGGGGGGGCGTGAGGAGGCTGGATGTCTATGCTTGAGTCCCACCCTCCATTGACTGGCTGTGCTTTTCCAGCACCACTCTCTTTGACTCTGATCTGTAGCATCTGCAGTCCTTACTTCCTCCTACCTGACATAGCAAATCTGAATAGGATGATTCAAAATACTTATCAGAAGCCTTGGGTTCAAGTTTGACTTTCCCCTGAGACATGTCATGACCCCTCTGAACACGGTTTAAAAAACATTTATAAATGTAATTTGAAAAAGGGTACTTATGGTGCAGTGGTAATGTTCATAACCTCCAGGCCAGAAGGTCTACGTTCAAGTTCCAGATATGTGTTTAACATGTCTGAACAAATTGATTGAAAATATTTATAAATTCGTGAGATCTGTCTTCAATTCTTCTTTCATGCATAGTATCACTGTCCTCTAATTTGTTTTAAACTTCAAGGTAAAACACTATTTAATAATTATATGTACTTTTACAAGTCCCCCTCAGTAACCTTCCCTTAAGGCTAACGATCCTCAACTTTCCAAGCTTTTTGGTGACAGGAATTCTTAAGTATCTGGCTAAGCCGCAAGCAAGGAGCAGGAGAGTCAATGTTTTGAGCATAAGATCTTCATCAGGAATGAGGGGGTGGCCCAAGGGGGATGAGAGATAAATGGGAGGCGGTTGGGGCTGGGGCAAAGGTAAGTGTGAATGCAGTAGGTAGATGAAGGTGGGGTAAAGGTGATTGGTCAGAGAGGAGGGGAAAGCGGATAGGTGGGAAGGAAGGTGCACAGGTAGGACAGTTCAAAAGGGTGGTGCTGAGTTGAAAGGTTGGACCTGGGATAAGGTGGGGGTGAGGAAATGAAAAAGCTGGTGAAATCCATATTGATCCTGTGTGGTTGGAGGGTCCGAAGGCAGAAGATGAGGTGTTCTTCCTCCAGGTATTGGGTGGCTAGAGTTTGGCGGTGGAGGAGACCCAGGACTTGCATGTCCTTGGCAGAGTGGGAGGGAAGTTAAACACACCCTCCATTGACTGGCTGTGCTTTTCCAGCACCACTCTCTTTGACTCTGATCTGTAGCATCTGCAGTCCTCACTTCCTCCTACTCTCAATTATCTGTCAATATTATGCATACAGAGAGAAGTTGGATGAGGTAGAGGAGAGGAACCCTGCCATTCTGATAGAGAATCAAGGTTCTAGAATGGTAATTTCTGGAATCATTTATTTCCATTATCATTAGTGTTACCAAGAGACTTTCTTTTATGTGTGGTTCATTTGTAGTTCTACTATCATAACTTCTTGTAGCATTTGATTTGCTTTTGTATATTGAAATTTTTTTATTCGCTTGTTGAACATGGGCATTACTGGGTGGCCAGCTTTTACTGCTTGTCCCTAGCTACCCTTGAACTGAATGCTTTGCGAGGCCATTTCAGAGGGTAATTGAGAGTCAACCACATGACTGTGGCTCTGGAGTCACATGTAGGCCAGGCCAGGAAGGAATGGCAGATTTCCTTTACATTAATGAGCCTGATGGGGTTTTCTGACAATCGGCAATGGTTTTGTGGTCATCATTAGATTCTTAATTCCAGACTTGTTTTATATATTGAATCCAAGTTCTCTCATCTGCTATGGTCCCCAAATCATTAGCTGAGTTTCTGGATTAATAGCCTCAGCCATAATAAAGGTAGACCATTCTCTTCCCTCAAGATGCTGCACAATGCATCTTAACTGACTCAAAAATAGTTTAAAATAAAACTCCTTTCTATTTCCAAATGCCTCAAAATTCAAATACCTAAAAACATCTCCTATCTACCGCCAAATATCTCAAAATTCAAAAGAAATGAAACCTTTTTATTTAAGTCGATCCATATTCATTATCTTCAAATATTTTATAGCATTTGAGTAGTACAATCTGGTAAAGTTTATTCTGCATTCTGCTGCAGTGCTGTCGGGGAAAGTTTGCTGCCACTGTCAAGTGAGTTTACTGTGCCATGATCTCTGTGCTATTTAGTGGTTAGATGTTTGCCAGAGGTTGAGCACAAAGCTTAGAAATAAGGATGTCAAGTCCATTAATCACAGCTAGAAAGTCACCGGGATAAAATGTCGGCCGGAGATTAGCCATGGTTGCCACTGTAAAATTAATTCAGGCAACTAGCTGATTAGGTCATGCTGTCGTCCTACGCTTGGAGATCTAACAGAAGCTGGCAGTTACAGCTATACTTCTCAAACTACTTGAGGCAGTAAAAGATATGGTATAGGAAAACCACAGGCAGTTTTCATATTGTGTTGAATTCAAGGTTGTCCTTTCTTCCACTGTGGCAAGAAAATACAAATTTAAGTGCTTAGTTGGCATGCAGAACTATTTCACGTTCATTATTTACCTGGTGAAAGCTTGTAGGATTCTTCAAATTGTGAAAGATTTTGCAAATATTGGGCAATTAAAGTCACCAGAGTGTTCTATGGGTCTCATCGATAAAGGGATCCAAGTTAATTCAATATCAAGGTGTAGCAAACAAAACATTCTTCAACATTTATAGTTAATCAGTAGCAGATTGTGAATTCATTAGTTTGTGACTCCTAGTTAGCTATTAGACTGAGCCCTAAAGTCAGAAGATTAAGCAATGAAGGGAGGCTGGAGAAATTAAGGCTCTTTAGCCTTAAGAGCGGATTACTGAGTAGGGGACCTCATAAAGGTACACAATTAATAAATAATTTAGAAAAGGTAAATCGCTACTTCAAGGCAAGTAATCATAGCAGGACAGTAATGCTATGCATGAAAGGAGAACTGAAGACAGATGTCAGGAAGAATTTCTTCATGGAAAGAGCAAATGACACTTGAAATAGGCTTGAAGTAGTGTTCAGGCAGCAAATACTTTCGAGTCAATCATGAGTCAACGAACACTGTGGAAAGGGTGGGGGGGAAGGGCAGGGGATGTGATATGTTTTTTCCTGGCGGATGTGTTAAAGTGTCCAAATTGCACGGCCATCCTTGACTGTATTTGCACCACAACTGTATTATTAAAGCACATGTGAAGATATTTTTATGAAGGATTCTTCAGTGCAGCTTTCTACTGTGATGTATTTGATCCACTGAATTACATGAATGCATTACTTGCAATTTGCCACTGTGACAACATGGATACACATTATTTCTAGCTCTT